>NW_009635128.1:187494-201946 GCF_000690535.1 Cariama cristata
AGGGAAAGATAAGAAGAACTGGAATTAGAGAGGATGCTGCAGGGTAGGATCAGGGGTATTGGCAGACCTTTGTGATATAAATCCACTCAGTATTTTCTCAGTCATACATTACTATCTGTGCAGGACTACCGCTATTACAACGTGGCCACCTCTTGCCCAATTTCCACCACTTTTTGAAGTGTAATTGTTACTTCCCCCATTGTGGACACCTCCACTGTCCCCACCCAAGCCTGCATCTCCACCCCTAGGCAAGAGAGGGCCTTTCCTTGCAATTGTGCTGGAAGGAAGGAGGGCTTGCTCTGCCTCCTAGGATGCCTGAAGGGAGGACCTAGCTGATTCCAGGTGATCTGAAATGTGAAGAGGTGGCACTGCAGAGCCGATGGAGGCTGGCATAATTGCGTGATTTGTGCTCCTGATGAAAGCTGTTCCGACGCCAGCCTTGGCCATGCATGCTTGGACTAGTCCCATGCTGCAAAGAGCCCAGCATGGCCCTGCAGCTGTCAAAACCAGTTGCCTGGCAGGTGGGCAGAGCCTGCAATCTGAAGTACTGGCTTTTAGATGCTTCTCTTGGTTTCTCCAGGAGCTTCCTATACCGCAAACAGTTACTCTGGTTTACATTTTTTTTTTCAGTTGCATTTCTGAGGTATTATTGATGCCAAAGTGAGGCAGAGAACCTGATGGCAGCTGTTACATGAGGGGCTTTGGTCCTTCCACTGATGCGTGAGCAACCAGCCTCGACCCAGCATTTACCCGGTTCAGTTCAGCCTTATTTCCAATGACCTTGCCCCGTACACATACCCCGCCAGAGCCCTCTCCCTCTTGTGTGAAGGGCAGTCAGTAGTGGCTGTGGCTTTTCTCCTTCCCCCTTTTCTTTCACACTGCAGCCCTGGTCCAAGCTCCCTGACTCCACCTCTCCCTCCTTGCCTTTTACAAAGAAGGAGCCCATGCGGAGACCTCTGTGTGAAACCATCAAGAGCATCTGCTAATGGGCAGCCTAATAGCCTTTTAATGGGCCTGGTAAAGCTAATAGATTTGTAAAGAAAATGTGAGCAACAATAGCCAAAGAGGAGTGCTCAACACGCAGGCAAAACTGGCAGGGTCTTTCCCATTTGGACTCAAGCAATTGAAGCAGTGCCTGCAGCTAGGCAGGGGCTTTGCTGGCTTTCCAAAGCTGCCACACATTCCCAGGAAGGAGACTTCATCTGGGAATGACGCCGTCTCCCTGGCCTGCAAGGTCATATGAAGGATCCCCAGGCGGTTTGCAAACAGCTGTGCCAGATGCTGCCAGCTCTGGGGTGCAGCAGACCCGGCAGGCGGGAGGTCAGCCTCCCCTGGGCAGAGGAGCAGGTCACCGCTGGCCCCACCGCTTTTAATATGCTCAGAGTGCAGAGAAAGGTCTGTTAAGGCCTCATCCCACAGACTCCCCTTCCCCAAACGCAGCAGAGTCTACCTATCAGAAGCAGCCGGATTTATTTGATCCTGCCAGAATTTATACCTAAATCTTTTACTACTTATTTTCCTTATATGTAGCCAAAAGTTTTATGAGACACACTAACCCCTGCTCAAGAAACAGACAATATATTTTGAAGGATATTGTATCTAGCTGACATATCATATAAATTCCCTTTGCCGCCCTGGTGCCCACCTCTAGTTATACAGCCACCGTGGAGTGAACACCAGTCCGTATCTCTCTGGGGCTCCTCTAAAGGCCCTTATCACTCAGCACATATGCTGCCTGTGCAGGATGCCCGTGCCTGGAAATAAAAGCTGAGCTGAAATGAGTCAGGTTGTTGTCAGATAATCTTTCAGTTTTGGTGTCAGCGTTAGTGGCATCACCAAGATAGGAGATGCATGATCTTGACAGACTTTTCCACAGCTCTGGAAGATGTGTGGGGTCAGCGAGGGAGCCACATGGTCCGCTTGAGGACAGCCCACCCTGGTGCTGTGAGATGGGATGTCTTGGCACTGCAGCCTGACCGGGCTGTTCTTCAAGCTGTGTATGCAGCAGTGGCAGGAGATACGCTCACACCCTACCAGCACGTCCACTTGAAAGATACACCAGAGTTTACCGAAAATATCAAGTACTCTCTTGGTACAGCATCATGATATTAGTCTTATGCTCAACTCTGCCTCTCCACCTGCTCCTCTGTCCCAGCCCAGCCCAGGGCCAGATCTGTTTCAAAATGGGACAGCAGAAAGGCAGGCTATGTTTCCCCTCGTATTTCCCTGGCCAGCAGCTCTCTGTCCTCTCCCCAAGCAAGTCCAGCAGCACAGCAGAGCCGTGTATCTGGGATTAGTGTGATCTCTTGCACTTTGATCCCAGAGCGGGTATGGGTAAGGGGTATGAGATAAGAATACCATCCCTCACAGTATAAGGGAGAAAAAGTATTTCTCACTCCTTTTCACCATAATGCGAAATCTCCGAAAGACAGGCCCTGGCCCTCAGGAAGATCAGATTGATTGCCACATGGGGAATTATTGACAGGAAAGAAAAAAAACACCTCTCTCCTATCACTGCATCCTAAAAGCTCACCAAGTCCTTATCCAAGAAATGCAAAAGCACAGCAATGATGTGACAGATGTGACACTTTGGCCCATTACTAACAAGCAAGCACATTGAAGGTGATTGCATTTCTTTTTGTAGCTGAATTTAGCGAGCTATAACTGCACCCAGGTTAAAATAATGCTTCACTGCTTTAAGGGGTAAAAAGCATGCGTTTAAGTCCTGTTAAACCTGGGATTTGGGGTTTGCTAGTGACTTCAGCAGGCTACTTGGACCTGATTGCACCTTGGTAGTCCTGGAGGAGGGATTTTGAGATGCCATTACAGATATGAAATGCATTGACCGAGGCATATCCTACTGAGAAAAGCACAGAATCTGTGACTGCCCAGGAGATGGCTTGCACATCATGCCTGAGGGGTATGTCCCCCGTACGCCTGTACGTCCCAGTCCCAAGCAGCAGTGCAGCAAGCTCTCGGCCTTGGGGAGCCTCTGCTGCAGCCGGCTGGGCTGGCATCGAGACCTGGAGGACAAGGAGCTGGCAGACAGGGAGCTGGCCTTCGGCATCAAGGGGAAACACTGTGCCAAGAGTGCCTTTTTCCCATGGAGAACCAGAGGCTACCTTTGCCTTAGCAACACCACAGAGAAGACCAGGATTCATAACTGTAGGAGCTCCCTGCAGCCAGGAGTTTGAATAATTCACTTCCCAGCAAGAGACATCAATCCTTTCTCCGCAACCCCTTCTACCACCTCATAAGATGTATGAGAAGAAGGCGGGAGGCATTTTTATTATTTTTATTTAGTTTGTGGATGTTTAGTGTTCCTCACTGTGGGCTATATTCAGTCCTCACGTGCATGATATTCTCAAGACCTTTATCAGTTAACTACCCTTGCTTTAATTTCCCCCCTGTTCTCACCCTTACTTTTTCCTCTTTATAAATTACAACATTCAGGCCTTTGCTGGCGGTAGAGAGCACTACATTGTTCTGGAATAAAATGGACTTTATTCCATTATAATGACTCTGCTTCCAAAGGGGAGTAGTTATACTGGAATAAAAGTATTTTTTATGCTCCAGTCTGGAGCATAATTCAATCATAAATTACATCAGAAAAAAATAAACCATAATAATAAAATGGCAGTTTGTGCATTGATTAAAGTGAAAACACTCTTCATTCTGGAATATTCCGCGTATAAAGTGAAGTTAGTGTGCAATAAGCAAGGGTGTGATTTTTTATAGCACACTAACTACCCTTCATTCATTCCCTAATGGATACCCTGCCAGAAAACACAAGTGCCTTTAGGTGAGGCAAGTTTGAAAGTGGAATAAACTATTGTGCATTAACGTGCACTAGGAGTATTCATAAGGGAGCATAGGGAAGTAACCAGTGAGGTGAAAATCCACCACCAACTATTCCCCCAGTGGCACCCCCATGGAAGTCCAGGCAGGTCCCAAGGCTGGGACAACTGGAATAATTCTTCACATTTTCCAATGGTATGAGATTTTTCCAGGCCAAATGGTCTTTGCGGTCTGGGTCTTGAAACAAGATGTGGGACCTTGAAGAGAGAGGAATTTGAAGCTCTCCTATCTTGGGGAATGGGAATATACCACCAGCAGATGTGCACTGCCAAAATCATTCCTCCTAACCCTACATCAGGATGCAGAATGTGTTTCAGTCCCGCCAGAGCAGCTGACCAGCCAGCTCAATAAAGACAGGGCTTTGTATCTGTGCTGGTACCCCAGAAGGATCGAGCAGCCAACATCACACATATACAGCCAGGGGCTATACTTAGGGCAGTTTCTGTTCACTTCTCTTGTCAGACATTAATACAGCATTTGTACCCAGCATCAGTTTATATCAGCCAAGAGCTCTTGATCAGACTTCAATGTACCCCATGAAGCAATAGTTTGCAGGGAGCAAGGGAAGTGATCTCCTGGCTAGGAGACTTCCCAGGGAGTCTGTCATTCTCTTTGATTCCGCTTTATATTTTTCTTTGTATGAATTTACAGACTAAGAGAGTTAAAGAGTATTCACATATGCTAGTTTTACCTAAAGAACAGAAATATGCTATAAATGCTTCTCAACTGATTTCTGCCATGATCTGCTAGACAATTATATCAAGGTATACTCAGCAGGGAGTCATGTGCCAATCTCAGCTCTGCCAGGGAGCCACTGCCCATTGTCCCCACTGATGAGAAAGGATATATCTGAGTACAGTAAGAAATTTGGTGTCCTCTAAAGAATGGCAGTCTTAAGCCCTTGACAACATCTGGGTAAAATTTGCTCATGGTTCAAAACTGGAATAGCCTGCCATTTGGGAAGCCTGAACATTCAAATCATCCATATTTCATTACCCAAGACCTGGGTTGTCCACAACCAGCCCTGCCGTTGCCCCCTCCCCCTTGTGGTCCCCTAGCTCTCCCAGCCTAGGGCTCTGCACACTAGCTCTGCATTTCTTGCTAAGAATGCTAAATCACTGCCATACCGAGAGCTGGCCTCAGCTACGTGTCCACCGGTAAAAAATATCTTCAAAGCCTTATTACTTGACACATTTTCACTAATGTGATGTTCAAGTATCACTCAATGCCTCATATAGAAAAATGATATTTCGACATTTTAGCTACTCATGGCTAATGCTAAGGTGCCTTGACAAAACAGCGTATTCAGAAACATCACTGCCCGTATGTACACTAAAGGGAACATTGCCTTTGTGATCGTGTTAATTACAACTAAGTCCAACTTCCATGGGCTTCAGGAGGAGGCAGACATCCACAGGCCTCCAAGCAGTCTGAACTTCAGGGCATGGGCAAACAAAGTCTTATGAGTCTGCCTGTTTCTGCATTATTGTCCTCTATGCTGAAAAGTAATTTAAGCTTAGCTAACTTCTTTTGCACTGAACAGGGTCAGGAGAGCTCATACAATCTCCTGCCAAAGCTTGGCTGTCAGGATGGTGACATTTCAGGGCAGGGGGCGGGGGGGGGACGGGACGACACAGGACGACAAAATTAGGGCAGGGAGAAGGCGATTAGCATGTTCAGCTACCAAATTAGACTCTTGAAAGCTCGTGATCTTAAAGGTCTTTTCCGACCTAAATGATTCTATGATCTTTTCCCTTCCCGGCATGTGATTTCTAGCATGGGACATGGAGAAAGGAGCCTGTGGAAATGGCACAGGGCTCCACAGGCAAGTCAGCCCGAGGCCATCAAATGAGTTTCTCTAGTGCTCAGATCAAGAGTTGAACCCAGCGCTTTGCACTGACTTGCTCAGTGCGCTACCTGGGCCCCTCACTGAAAGGTTAGGGTGAAGCACAAAGCGAACATGGAATTCAAGATGTGGATTATATCAACAATTACAGTCTGGAGCATAATTCAATTATAAATTAAATTAGAGTTTTAAAAAAAACCCATAATAATAAAAGGGCGATTTGCGTATTGATTAAAGTGAAAACATGCAGTCATTAGCCTGTGTATAAATCTTGTTAGCTACTAGCAGAGCTGCGTATTGCCATTAACCTGGTGAGTGCCTGTGGGGAACTGGCACTGCTTTGGGTGTTTAAAGCATAGATGTGTATCAGGACAGCTGCTGCCCTCTGGGACCTCAATGCTGGAGGTCAGGCAGGAGAGAGGTAAGTATTTAAGGGTAATAACAATCATTCACACTATACATTTTGCAATACCTTGTACACACCTATTTTCATGGGACAAGAGCTAGCGCAATATCGCTGTTTCTAAGCATGAGGTGTGAAACGGAGACAAGGGCAGATGGTGGGAGATGCTTTCTCTGTAGACCATAGGTCAGCCTTGCTGTGACTATGGGGCTACACACAGAAAGGGGAGGGAATTGCAGTCAGCATGTGGGGAAAAGCATGAGGTCTTCACCCACCCTTGGTGAATCTTAAGAGGGCAACAGAGGCCCTAAATGAAAGGTATATCCTCTGACAGCATTTCTGCATCCCAGAGAAGTGCTTAGAATACCAAAGCTAAGTTCTGCTCCTCTGCATTTCTCTCAAAGACCTGCAGGGAGCCCTGAGGGATGCAGAAAGCCAGGTGCTCTTGGCCCTTTTCTCACATCCCTGGCAACTTCTTGCCCTCTCTGATATGTATTGTGGACAGGGCAGAGACCTCAAGCAGGCCTGATGGATCCTAGACCTCCTCAACATTCACTATTAAAACGTCAACGCACCTTCCTCCCACACGGTGCTCTATGTCCTTCCTCTCACATCTGTTTTGCCCTACTGGGCTCAGGATCTTGTGTCTTCCCTGCACATTTTGAATAACCTTCCTGAGTAACCCTGCTGGGATACATAAAGGCTCCTTACAGCCCCTTCTTTCTCCTGTATTTCATATCTCTCCTGAGCGAAGCACACTATGTTCCCATATTATGAGAGAATAATTGCTTTTCCCCAGCTCACATCCATACTATTTTTTTCTCTTTTGTTTTACAAACTCCTCTTCCAGAGAAATATGTCCCTGCACAAGAGCATTAGATCGAATTTTTAGATCAAATTATCCTTCTGTTCCATAATACTATCCATAATTACTCCCTGTAACTTTGCTTTTGCTGGTGATCGCAACCATCAGGCAATTTTCACACATCTCACCAATAGAATTCAAGTACAAGGAAATATTAGAGGTAGTGTGAATTTATTTTTATTTATAAATTACTTAACATAGGAAAAAAGAGGCAAGCTCTGAGCACTTAGTAAATTACCGACTTAAAATAGATTTTGCAAAATTTGCCTGTGTTGTTTTCTCCTGTATCTTGCAAAAAGGGAAAAAAAAACCACCCACAAGGCATACGTGCTCAGATACTGAAAAGAATGGAGAAGAGCTGTACAAACCATGGCGTATTTCACAGCATAAGGATGCATACAGAAGTCTTGAGTTTTCAATACAGTGAGATTCCTCAGCCCCTCATAAGCTTAGGCACAGACTCAAGATACCTACATGAGAAAGGCAAGCTTAGTATTTCACCTGTTCATGTATGTCTGAATTGAATCTGCTTTAGGCTCTCAGTAGCTTCACCTGGGCGCTACTCAGGTACATCCAACTTTGATTTGGTTTGGCAATGATTTTTCCCCAGATTTGTGTCACTTCATGCAAAATTTGACCCAGAGATCTGGCCAATGGGTAGCTCAGCTCTAAATTAGCCCAAGTTCAGTTGAAAGTGTAGCAGAAGAAAAAAAAGGAAAGATCCAATAAAACCCCCTGCTTTTGATTCCAGCTCAAAGCGCTCAGTTCCAGAACTGAATCCAAACCCAAAATTTGTGGTTCAGACCCATCTGCCATGAGCCCTCAGCTCGCAGGTGGAAGCCTGTAACCTGCTGCCAACGAGGGCATGTTTCATGAGACTGCAGCAGGAGGACTTGGCTGGCAGAAAATATCAACGTCTGTGTTCTCTGGGGGCAACAAGCACTGGCTTGCTCATACAGAAACTGGACATTGGGGCAAGTAGGAAAAAGTCAAGACCATCGCAAAAGGCTGCAGCGCACATATTTTGTCATTTTGGCGAGGCTTTTCAAGCCCAAGGGGAGCAAGAGCCTAGCTGTCTTAAACGGGCTTCTCTTACTATCACCAGCAGGCAATAATTCCCTTCAGCACGGATTATCAAGGGTAATCTTAGATTTGAACTGGGAAGTCACAGGGAGGTTGCAGGAAGGAGGGCTTTTGCTAAGAAAAGGCTCCTAGCAGCAGACTTTGTTCATGTTAAACATCAAAAAGAGAGCATGCTTAGTGACTTTCAGTGAGCCTTCTTCCAGCAACCAAGTTGCAGAAGAGATCAGGTTGTGGGATCTCATTCTTGGAGGTTTTCAAGACTCAGCTTGATAAAGCCACGGCTGACCTGATCCAGTGTTGATGATGGTCACAGGGAAGCTGGATTACGTGGTCCCTTCCCAGAGGTCCCTTCCAGTCAGCCTTTCTATGATTCTGTAGCACAGATATAGCCTCCTTGATCTGGCGCTCTCTATAAACATAAGACTTCCCAGCAGCAAAGAAAATCATAGGCTCACAGAATAACTTGGGATGGAAGGGACCACTGCAGGTCATTTGGTCCAACACACTGCTCAAATCAGGGCCAGCTTAGACCAGGTAACAACACAGCAGATGGAGGAGAGATCACAGGCTATTTCTAAAAGCTCACCAAAGGTCACCTCTATTCAGAAGGTTTACTTATGTTACTGGGCAGCCTGCCAAATATGTGGTTCCTAAAGGATCTCACACTTTCCTCTAAAATATTTTAGTATTCCACAAATCAAAAGAGAGATTGAAAAAACATTGTCTTAGTAGTTCCACTTCTAGAGGGAACCCCCATGGTCATCAGGCATTAAAAACAGAGCTGAAAGGCACTCGGAAAGATATCTAGTCTCTCCCTCCATCCAGGAGCAGAATTGCCTGCAACCATGGCAGTTCAAATAGAAATTATCCTACAGGACCTGTGGAGAGAGACACTCCATGGTGCCTCCAAGCAGCCTTTTCCAGTGCTTCATTCTTTTTCCTATCATAATTCTTTCCCAGTGTTTTAACTTAGTCTCACGTCACACAGTGCAAAGGAATGGCATCTTTACCTCTTCTTCACACACCTTTGGTAGGTTACCATCACATTCATCTGCAAGCCCTACAAGGCAGGGACACGGCCTCATGGATACCTGTACAGCTTCTAACACAACTGGGCATGAATCAGAGCCTTTCCCTTTGTAAGATTGTAAGACCCAATCTGTGCCAATGAATGCACTGACCCCGTGAAGCAGGGGACCGTCATTTCAGAGATGAGAAAATGAAGCAGAAAGACAGGCCGCATAGCGGCATGCCAAAGTTCACACAGAAAGTCTGTGCCAGGCCCAGGAATCAGGCCTTAGTCAAGCATCTTAATGTTCTCTCCTTTCCTTTTGGCACTGCTGAGATATGAAATAATAATAATCATGAAATGTGCCCAGACACTAAGAAGATCATCACCTTAATTCAGATAACAGGAATAGCCAGCATCTGCGTAATGCAGAATCAAAATGGTTTATAATGGGGAGAACAAGATGTAGCTTAGAGTTTAAAAGTAATTAAAATTTCCTGCCGAAGTTTCTTTTGCTTAATGTACTTCCAAAAAAATGTTCATCTGCTTGCAAACGCCTGACCCTAGGAGTTCAGGTTTCAATGCAATGGAAAGGCGTACGTTGGCAGAATGACAGCAACTGAAGAGCATCTCATCTGGATCCAAAAATGTAAAGAAAGGGAAATACTCATTATTCTAGAGGCTCAAAGACAATTTCAATCCATTTTAACTCTAACAGGTCCCCCTGTGGCCTCTTAAAACCTACTGAATTGGAGCAAAGTAGTGTAAGCGGCAGAGTTTCATCTTCAAAGGTGCAGTGAAAATATCCAGGTTGACAAGAGGGCTCAGTTCAGGAGGTTTTGTGGGGTTTTGCTGCGGATTTTTGACAATGCTCTTCCGCAACACCTTTTATCTGTGGATCTCACTACACTTTAAAGATATTGACTGATCTTTCACCATGTTGCACCTCTGAGAGGTATATTATTCTCTCCATTTAATTAACAGGGAAACTGAGGCACAGCAAAAGGAAGTGATTTACTTGGGTTTTTACAGTGCACCAGTGGAAGAGCTGGGATTAGATACAAGCTCTCTTGATGGTTTAGGTGTCCCTAAACCTCTTCCTTCCCTCTTCCTGCTTGCCTCTTCAGCTGCAGTCCCTCCTCAGTCCTGAGTTGTCAGGGGCCCTGTGGGATGCGAGAGGTGTGCAGAGACAGGCAGCAATCATAGCAAGACAAGCAGCAACCCTGCCTGCTCATTCAGAGCAGTTCTGAGCATGTATAGATAAATCTCATCAGTCCAGACAAGACCTCGTAGTTCAAACAGCCCTATTCCTAGCCTACCAGTCGTCATTTGCAAAGGTATACAGCAAAACGAGAGAAAAATTCCTCCTTCCTCCCCTGTTACTCTAGCACTGCACAGCGCAACTGCTGTGCTAGAGAAGTGTATGACTTTCCCTGAAATCAAGAAAAAACATTTCTGAAGCCTGGACTGGAAACTTTAGTTGTACTGGAAGCTCTTGGCGTTCACTGTGCGCTTCTACAGAACTACTTTCTCATCCCATATTCACACCTCTTTTATAAAGCTGTATGTGCTGTTTGTGCACATATATATGTACACATGCATATAAATGTATATATATGCATATTGTTTCAAGCAGTTGTGATTGGCATGAGTGCAACAGATGCAGAAATAAATGTTTATGTGACTCTCCAGAGAACAGTGAAGAGCAGCCTTGAGAAGAGAGAATTACTATCACCCAAACAAGGTTTTCTGCTTAACGCCCTGACATGATTATTAAAACATGAGCATTGTAAACTGTGGTAAGATCAGCATATTGAAGTCCACATACTCCCCTTGCTTGCTGAAGCAGCCCTGGCATGAGCCAGCAGTCTTCCAGACACCTTAAAACATTATCTCATGCTTGGTGCCCCACATGCACAGAAATGATGGTTGCTAGCCCAGATCCAACCAGTTCAGAGAGTTTTTTTTTCTGATTGCACTTGAACACATAGACGTGCCTGTTCATGGGAACAAGGGAGTAGAAGGAAAGTCCCCTCAATTTACCTTTATTCCATTGTTCTCCTCATAGCATGAGAAGGATATAACTATAGCTAGGCTGACAAGAGCAGGCAGCGGAGCCTACGCTGTGCTCGCAGTGTGGGGGTTGATACAATTTGGCAGTGTCCTTTTGAAGACAATCCCAGTGCAGAGGTTCAACAGCTCTAGCAGAAGAGCTCTGGAGAAACTGGATCTGAGCTGATGGGAAGCAGGGGGTTAGGGTAGGGGCAGCTTCCGACTGAAGTGGGTTGCCAAGTAGGACATTAGGGAGATAGTCACTCAGTCTTAATAGCGCATCTAACAGACGTTATTCAGAGGACAAAAACCAGGAGTCTACTCTATTTCATTACAGGAGAGAAGCAGGTGCCTCCAGAAGAGAATTCAGGACTTCTGAGGTAGCTGCATAAATGTTTTGTAACTCACTAATAGTAAACACAACCCAAAAGGTCATGTTTGAAAGATAGCTCTGTTTTTGCTTTGCTGATAGTCACACAGTCTTAATAGCGCATCTAACATAGACGTTATTCAGAGGACCAAAACCAGGAGTCTACTCTATTTCATTACAGGAGAGAAGCAGGTGCCTCCGGAAGAGAATTCAGGACTTCTGAGGTAGCTGCATAAATGTTTTGTAACTCACTAATAGTAAACACAACCCAAAAGGTCATGTTTGAAAGATAGCTCTGTTTTTGCTTTGCTTCCTTAAGAGAAGCCAAACTCAAAGAGGCCTTGACCCTATTCCACAGAACAAGAAGTCTCTTCTCTCTCCTACACAGGGCTGCTTCTGAGGTAAAGCAAGGCCAGCTCCTCCACAGAGATGCATGGGAGATGATGCCAGTGGACACTGGAGACTGCTAAGACACCTGGCTGCACCAGCAAACTGCCACATCCTGCCTATTTGTTAGACTAAGTATTTGCTAAACGGGATGTGTAGTCCCCAAGCTGATCATAATTAATGGAGATGCTATGCTGAGTTATATCACTGGTGTTGCAACAAAGATAGAAGTCACCATGATGTACAGTGTAGAGACAACCAAAATTATTCCTATGACCATGGATTCATTGAATTACTTAACGCCCTCACACAGAACTCTGGAGTTTAATAACGCTAATAGGGTACTTCGAGATCCATATACAGAAGAAATAAAGGAGGAAAATTATCATTATGTTCTCCCACTGTCATCTGCAGGTTTCAAAATATATTACAGTCCTTCACTAATCATCACAACATCCCACTAAGTCAATATTATTACAATCATTTCATAAGTGCTGAGAGACTGATTCTGATCTCAGTCATGTGGGTTCAGTCACGACACCATATCCCAGTTAGAGGGTTGTCTCCTGCATTTCAGATCTACGAGAGCGTTGTGGGTTGGAAACATCTACTAGAAAATAAACTAGCTTTGATCACAAGGGACTGGATTAGATGACTGTAATGTTGCCTTGCGTACATGGCAAATCTGCCCCACCAGCTCTATCGCCTTCACGATGTTTTACAGCACAGCACCTGTCTCACAGCAGACATTTGGCAATTCTAGGTATGGTTCTGGAGTTCTTTCAGATGAGGACTTGGGACCTGACCCAAGGGCTCACACCTTAAGGCAGAACTCCCCATTTACATCACTGCGAATGACAACAAAATCCAAACAGCTCATTCAAGATCACACAGTGGTATCAGTAAAACTGCTCAGAGTGCAGGCTGAGAGTCCTCACCTTTAACCAGCAGATAACCCTTCCCTCTCTGTGGTTTTGGACTCCCAACAGTGCACTAGGCAACATAGTACATAGCTGTAGGCAGGGATAGGGAGTTAAGAAATCAATTTTTGAGAGTTACGAGAGGTCCCTTCTCAAAACACTCACCTCGGTGGGTGACCTTACTGTTCTTCTCCATAAAATGAGGAGAAGAAAACAATCCTGCTTTATACATTGCTTTGAAATTCGGAGATAAAACACATTTTCTAGAGCTTTGATTCTTTGTTAAAAAATTCATAGAATCATTTTTCCCTCCTGCCCCCTATTCCACTAACCAAAATTCAGGGGTTTGTGAGTTATTCCATGGGATTCGGGAGTTGGAAAAAAGTCTTTCTGTTATGATATCTTGTTTATTTGCAAAGAATGCATGGAGACTTATTTTCTTCCATGCAGGAAAAATCAAAGAAGCCAAAGATAGTTTCCTGCTTACAGCATCAAACTCTCTAAGCTTTTCCTTTGGGTCAGGCTACCAGCTGCTTAAACAGGCTGTGCTTCAACTCTCTTCTTTCTCCATATTTGTGCTGAAGTTTTGTTCTTTCTTTCACATGCATATACACCTTCCTCTTTTTTCAGGGCCCATTGAAGTTGTCTTTCCTGAGTGGCTAAAGTGCTTTTATGGCTTCTGGCTTGGATAGCAGCCTGCTATCATGTCATAGGAGAGTTTAACCATTCATCTAGAGTGAAAATTGAAATTTAACTCAAGCTACAGTGGCATTGGTGATCCTCAGGTCCTAACAGCAGCAGCCAAAGCTACATGATACTCTGATTCTGAGAGCATATACCCAATAACATGAACCCTGCACTTGAATTGCTGTGGACTTTCTTAGAAGAATTTCTTCGTGGAAGTTCAAATGTTTCTCTCCATGGCTCTGGCAGATGCACAGGGAATTTCTCCGGGGTGCTCTGTACTCAGGCGCCTCTGTTAACTTGCAGGGCATGCTTTTCCTACCAACAACACAACTAGAAAGCCAGTCATGGGATGAAGATAGATGCAGAAAATAGGGTAAGTTTGGAGTTGTTTTAATGCAAGGTGACTGAGAGTGCAGCAGCAGTTGAGAGAGGCAAGATCTGAATTTCAGAGGCAAAGGGAAGAAAATTATATTGAGGCTCTGGTATGACTTACTGGGACTTGACTCTACATCTAAGATTGTGAACTCTAAAGAAAGCACCACAGGAGAAAAGGGGAGGAAGGGAAATCAGAAAAAAACTAATAGGAGCAGGAAGATACATTTGGGAGATGTGGGCATTGGGGAAGAGGATAGGTCAAAGCAACATGAAGAAAACAGAACCTGAAAGGTGAGACAAAAATAAAAAGAAAGTAGGAAGTGGAAGAAAATAGTTTGACCAAATAGAGAGAGAATAAGCCAGTCAGTAGACAAGGGAATAGAAAAAGAAGCAAGCAGACTTTTACCCTAACAGGCAAGAATTTAAGATGCTGCTTCCTACATTGCAAAAAAAAAAAGTAGAGTCTTGTTTAGAGATGGGTTTGAACTTAGTTTTGGAACAGGACTGAGCGTCGGGATACTGAAGCCCCTCAGAGCCAGCAGCCGGTTTCGGAGGCGCGGGCGGCAGCGGCCCCGCCCGCCGCGGGCCGAGGGCGTG
>NW_009635128.1:201977-226727 GCF_000690535.1 Cariama cristata
CGCGGACCGAGGGCTTGCTGTGTCCAAGAGCACCACCCAGTGGCCACGGGAAGGCGGCATTAAAGCACCGAAGGGCTCTCCGGCGCCCTAGGTTCGCATCACGGAAAACTACACAGAACAATTTATTTCCGTGTAGCACCCTGCACAGAGAGAGTCCTGCATCTCGTTACAGAGGAGAGCAAAAGAACAGATACAGATCCACAGGGCCAGCTAAGGTGGGGCATGCACAGCGCAGAGATGGGGGCTTCTGATTGCAAGTAGAGGAGTGGGGGAAAGAAGATGGGAATGGGCCAGAGAGGACACAGAAGGGACAGGGATGGAGTGGGGAATCGGTCGTAGTAGGGAATGGAGAGGGAAGGAGCGAACATGAGAAGGTGCCTGGGGTCAAGTGTGACAGGGAGGGGGAGAGGTGGGAAGGAGCAGCAATGGGAGGGAAAAGGGGGGGAGGGTGTCATTGACTGAAACCAATACAGTCACACACACCACAGGTCTTTGCAAAGAGCTCAGGAAAATCAGAAAAGCAACTAAGACCTGTGCATCTTACTGGGGAATTACCTCTCCTCAACACTTATCAACCTCCCCTTGAATTGCAGTATTTCTGACTGCTGGTGTAGTGCTCAGCACGGCTTCGGAAAGAATAACATACGGGATAATTGTGAACAGGTTAGAGTGTGGTGAGTCAATGACAATGGATTTTAACAAAGGACCACTCCTGTGGCAAAAGCGGCTTGTGTGCCTGCGATATTGGAGCATGAACCTGACAGAAGATATTAATAAAGAAATCGTGACTAATGTAAATGTGAGATCTTGGCAAAACGTTGTGCTAGAAGCAGCATATTGAGAATTGTCCCTCACAGTCTTCCAGTTTTCACTCACAGATCTCAAAATGGCTTTAAAAGGCAGATCAGCATCGCCTTCTTTATTTTACACCTTGAAACAGAGACATAGAGAAACAAGTTGTTCACCCAAGCAGCATAACCAAGAGCACAATATCAATGCCTTGCGTTCTGTGGTAAGTACCCTGCAAAATGGTCCATGCTGCCTTCACACAAGGAGGAAGAGGAGCATTTTACTCAGGCACAGACAGTTCCTTGCGTGAAGCCTGCAGAGGCAGTAAGTAACAGTGGAGCTGAGATTTAGTAGAGTCCAGGCAGACAAACAAGAGAGATGAAAGGGTAAGCTGAAGGAGATGTGAGAGTCGAGCGTGGCTCACACAGGACTGACACCACCAGCCTTACAGCTAGCACTGGCAGGGGAAAAGGGAGTAGCGCTAATGATGGGACTTGACTGAAAGGCACAGAGAAGAGGAAAGAGGGCTCAAACAGCAGTGAAAGAGCAGCAGCTGGTGAGGCACAATTCTCACCAGGAGGTAGGAGAGAGAACACCCAAGGAAGACTGCCTTGATCAATAGCACTGAGAACCATGGGGAGGTCACAGAAAATAGGGAGAAAAAAGGGAGGGTTTCATGTTGCAAGAAATAACAAAAGGAAATGGACAGTCTGTTGCTGAAGCACCAGTACAATCATTACAAGAGACACTGATTTCCACTGGGCAAGACCTATCTCATATCAGCACCAAGCACACGTATCAGCACCAAGCACAGCTGCCTCAGTCAAGCATGAACTTCAAGAAAGACTCTGACACCTTGCCTGAGCTTTGCAGGCACTCTAAATTCTCTGTGGGTTTTTTTGTTGGGGTTTGCTTGAGTTTTGTTTGGTTGGTTTTTTTTCTTTTTTTTGGGGGGTGGGGAGGGGGTGTTGGTGGTTTTGTTTTGGTTGGGTGTTTGTTTGTGGTTTGTTTGTTTTTTTTTTAAAAAAAAGACTTTTTTCTTCCAAGTGGCTCCCATTTAGATATGTCTCTTCCCAGACGCTGCCTTTGGGGCCTATCCCTTACTTTGGCCAGGAAGAATCAAAGCCCCAGGGAAGCTTTGCCATCCCAGCCACAGAGGAATTCTGCCATGGTGACCTGTGGGATGATGCAGGCTTCTGTGAAGCCCTGTGGGACATGCTTTTTGCTTGTCTCATTAACTAGAATGCCTTTGTAGCTTCCAGCTCCCTTGGAGCAGTGCTGAGGTTGGAAAGGGGAGCAAATAGAGATTTCTAGCATGTGCTTGTACATGGCAGGCAGAGGAGGGGGAGATATACTTTCTCCAGTGGGCTTCAGAGCCTGTTTAAAATGCAATAATTAATGAGTCAAATATTTCCTCAAATCAGACTCCAGAGTCCCAACTTCCTATCAAACAATTTTCTACCTCTTCCTGTCATGTCTATTCCACACAGTATCCATAATTTTCCTTTCCCTCCTCTTCTGTTGGGGTGATTAATAATTAATTATTATTAAAAGGAAAAGGCTGAGGGGGCCAGCTTCCAGTTTTGCAACCAAAATACCCCAACCAACACTAATTATAATCCCAGTCACTTTTCACCCTGCTAGGCAAAATCTGGGTTTATACCAAAAGGTTGTGCCTTTGCTCCTGACTGCATCTGAAGCTAATGGGGAGGGATGAGGAAATGCAACACGTTCTCATGAGCATTAGAGGGAGTTCATACGAGGCAAGGCAGAAATGAAGAGGTCTCAGCTTTCAGAAACCCCTTTTGAGAGGTTGTTGGAGGAACCATAGCAGAACTGACTGCTTCTGACTTCTGCTAATACCCCATGCTGAATATTAATGATAAACATAATAAAATATGTATACAGTGTAATAGGAATAAAAACGTGCATGTAGCACCACAGATTTATAATACTGCATTACATACACATTCAGATGGCTGAGTAGCTGTGGTGAACATGGAGCCTGCTGCAAGGAATAAAAACGAGGTCCGTGCTCTAGATACTTATTCATGCTTATGCCAGACTTTTCCCACGTCTGCTGCACAGCTTTCAGGTCCCTTTGCTTTCCATTTCCCAGTGTGGTTACACTGTCTGGACAAACTTAATAGCTTCATCTGTGTAGTTGCCCTTGCACCTGGAAGTATTTAAAGCTGAGAAGTGGGGAGGTAAGGAGTAGGGTTGCCAGTGTTTAGTGACCCTATCCTATAAGAGGTTTCATTATCAACAAATCAATGAACTGTAAGTGGCTTAAGTCTCTTCAGCAGATGCCCTATGTCCACCCCTGCCCTACAGCTGGGTACATTCTAGCCTTTTCACCACTCTGGATCAGCTTCCTGACACCTAGGGATTCCCCCACAACACCAGAGAGACATTTCCCCATGCGTAACATAGCAAATGAGAGTATGTCCTGTTCTAAGCCCTAATTCCCCACCGATGGGAATCAACATCAGAAAAGCCTGAAGAGAAAAGTCTGAAAAGAGTCCAGAGCTTGGAAAGTCAAGATGCTGTGGTAGCAACCTTCTTGTGTGGTCTCCAGCAGGGACTACATCAGGTTTTTGGCTGTTATGCCAAAAACCCTACACTTTTTTTTCCAACTGTATCATTTGGTCTAACAAAAGAATTTGCCTCTTCCTACAAACTGCCTTTCTTACTTTACATAACATACTTCTTTCTCTTTCAACTCCAGTCCCTTTCTCCCACTCTTTTTCCACATCCTTCATGCTTCACCCATTCTTTTTCCTTCTTTCACTAACGTGCATTGCCAAGACTGGAGACCACTATTTTGTATAGCCTAGGAGTAGTGATGTTTCCAATTAGGATTGGTTAGTCTTAAAGAGGACTTTTTTTTTTGGTGATATATGACTGTCTGCCTTTAGACACTGCAGTAACACGTGTACCACACAGAGTTCCTCCATAATGTGGGTAGGACTGGACTTGGACCTCTATCTGTGAGAGCAGTTCCTCTGTGAGGGAAATAAGGATTTTACGTACTGCTGGAAGAGAACCAGAGAACAACCAGAATTCTTTCTACAATGCCCCTCTCTCACTCAGCTGCTTCCTAACTCCTCTTCCTTACCACACCAATCTCTTGGGTTTCTTGCAATGCAAGCTCTTTGCACGCTGCTCTTGTTATCCATATCGTTACCTTTCCCACTAAAGGTAGAAGGAGCAAGACGGATTCTGAAGTTAAATCAGACACTGTACTTAAAACAAGAAGAAAACATACAGTCATACTTTATCTTACTGAAAGAAAAAAGCCATGGTTCAAAAGTGCTGTGAGCTCAGCAATTTCTGTCTCTTTAGAGGAAAGCCTCATTGGAAGAGCTGTGCAGTCCCAGGGAGTGGGTTTGATGAATCTGGATGAGAGCAGCTGTGGGTACTGATACAAGCCTGCTGGATGCACCAGGACAAGCCTCTTCGCTTTCCACTCTATCTCTGTTTTTCTCTTGTCTCATGATTTCTTGAAACAGAAGTGGCCTTGAGATGTATAAATGAGAACTGTTAGGAAAAACCTGCAGAGTAGTAGTAAAAGTAATGATTATGGTAATAACATAATGCAGGCAAACTATCTTAACACGTGCTTACAAATAACAACACTACCCTTAAGGTACTTGAGACATCCCTTGCCCTGTAGGGTGGACCTGTTTGTCAGATAGGCTGTCTCCAGGGGTCTGACCTGAACTGCTGAGCAGCTTCAGCTTGGAATTAGACCCCCTCTGGGACTTAAAGCTCTGGAAATTTAAAGTGCTTGCAAGCAAATCCATTGTGCCTATCAAACAGTTCCCCAGAGACAGTAGGAACGGGGGAAAAATTCTTCCTGTGGAGACTCTGACAGTGATGTTGAGAAAGCTCTACGGGAAGCAAACAAGTCCTCACCTAAACACAGCTAGAGTTGTCTATTTCCATTTTCTGCTCAGATCTTCAACACCTTTGCTTGCTACCTCTCCAAAGAGTTGTCAGCAGAGGTAGCACACAAGGGAGACATGTTTTTTTAAGTAAGTCTGTCCACAGATTTGGCCAACCCAGCACTCTTAGAGAGTCATTTTGTTCTGAGCAACTCCTGGGTGATTTATGCCAGAGGAATATGGTATCATCCTCCAAAACATTAAAGTTACTGGGGCTCAATGAGAAACTAAACATTAACACAGCAACTGCCCAAATACAAGATTAAGATCGCACACAGAATCTTCTGCTGTATCCAGTAAGTCAAGGAAAGGGGATCCTGCTGTGAACTGCCTTCCACCAGAGATTACTGCCTAGTCCACTCTGCCAGCTTCAGGACTTGCTATTTCAACTCTTTAAGCCAAACTAGCTCATTTAGACTGAAACAGAAAGGAGCAATGAGACAAATAGCTCAACTGGCAAGTCTTTGAGGGATGGCACTACCAGCACTACAAGGGCAGTGATCAGCAACAGCAGTATCTTCCACCGACTCAGCTGTTTGCAGAACCATCCATTGCTCTGTGCCCTCAGCCCAGCCGCCAAGTGAAATGTGTTCACCGAAACAAGCATCACAGCAATAACTTGATCACTTTACATTGAGCGAGCCTGTTAGAATGAGTCATTTAAACTATCTCTAAAAATTGCTTTAGCTATCTCTGAGTTGACTTGGTGCAAGTCCCTCCTTGTGTGTAGACTAGCTCACTTAGCCCTCTAATGGGATAGTCACCCAAGAGCACATGAAAAAGCAGTTTCCACAAAAGATGGGAAAGAATCAGTTTATCCGATCAGCCTGCAAATCACTTGCACTGAACTGGTACAAATTTCTTGTGCAAACCAGGTGATAGAAAAACAACCCTTGCCCTTAATTAACAAAGATGAATTCAAACTGCAAGAGCAGGTGAGTTTGACATCTAAGCTGGTAAGATCAGACGAGTTCGATAGAAAAATCTATGCACACAACATATACCCAGCGGGATACACACAGAGAGCCCCCAGAACACAAGATGGAAGAATTTCCATCATCAAAGCAGAACATCACAGGCAGACATGGGCAGCCTGGGGGCAGGACACAGTTGCTAAGCAACTCTTCCCTGGGATGGATGTCACATACATTCCCAACCCCAACAATGCCAGGCACACAGAGGATATTTTGCACTGGGGTTTCAATGGGAAGGCAGCTAATGAGGGGGTTGTTTTCCCACACTCTTCCCTAGCACCTTCCACACTTCACTTCAAGCAACTCCAAGGACTCCCTAACCAATAGTTCCCTTCCAAAAAGATGACAGGCCTTCCATAGTTGGAAATGGCATTTGACTGGACCAGTTGCTCATGGCATAAATATTGACATCAGTATGATGTGGATGTGTAACATTCCCACTGGTGCAGACAGGGAGGTGTTTTAGCCTGGTACTGTTTAACAGGTGTGCCCTACAAGAAGTTCAGAAATAAACTGATAGGTAAATGACTGAATAGAGAGCATGATTAGAGATAGCCAGAAGAGATAATTCCCCTCCATACCCACTCCTCAAAAGAACTGTAAGCTTTATTTTTTTCTCTTTTTGTGAGAAAACTTCCTTAATTAAGATGAAACAGGATAAAACCATGAGCCATTCAATATTTTGAAGAGTGCAGAAATATTTTAGGACATCCCACCTTCTTTCCTAAGCATTTGGCTCCTGAGGCTATCCATCTGCCCAGGAAGCTAAGAGGAGATGGGTAGCTTGCAGAGAAGAGTTCTCAGACAGCTGAGAACTTTGAAGGGCTGGTGACCTCACGAAGTGGAGAGCTGAGAGAAAAATCTACCTACAAATACTTGAGAGTCTCAGTTCAACTGGGCCTGGAAAGCCAGAAGCACCCAGCTCAACAGAAGATCCCTAGTGAAAAGAGAAGTTATTAGGGACACTTACAACATATAGCGCCTTGAGCCACACTAACCAGACAGCATATCTGTGCCTTCTTTCTGCTGCAAGCTTCAGCAAAGCTCACAGCCCACTGCAGAACATCTCAGTTCCAGTGGTCCACTGTTTCCTGAATGGATGAGAATTTCCTTACGAAGATTTTCAAACAGGTCTTGCCACACACCTAATTTTTTTAGTGCTGCTCCAGCCTAAGTCATTGAAGGTTTCCCCTGGTTGCAATATTATCTTCGGGCTAAACCAACACATCTCAAGGTACTTAAAAATGCCTTCTGGCTTTGGGGAGCAAGACTCAAGTGGCCAAATTTCTGATGGCACTGACAGCAGTACCTTTGTTCTTTTAAGGAGAGGGAAAAGAGGTGACTGCCCATGCAAGCTGCAAATATTAGCATTCATTCCCTCTGCCCTGGCAGAACTGAGCTGTCTTGTCTGAAAAGTATTTATATTTCCATAGATCAAGTTTTATCTAGTGTTCTGGAACCACCATAAATCTTTCACACCACCCCTAACCTACTTTTATTAGAACATTTCTCTGTAATTATTCATTGGTGCTCACAGGTCTGTCGTGCCAGGCAATGGGATAAGCACACACTGAGACATACCTCCAGGCCATTAGAGATAGAGAAACAAGTATTCAGTATTATTAATTTAATTCTATAGATGAGCAGCTGAGGTTCTGAGATCCTTAATCAGGTGCTCAAGGTCTTTTGGAATGCTCATGGAAGAGCTAGACACATTCCCCATGTTGCCTGGAGGTCAGAGCAGTGGTTTTTCCCCCGTGCAGCTTAGATTCTTCTTGTTAAACTGGTTTTCTATGAAACTCCAGATATGTTACCAATGAGCTGCTATTCATTATAAAGCTAACTGGCTTTGTTTCATATTCCATGGGGCCAAAGAGAAAGCCAGCAACTACTGTAGGGACTAGAACCAAGGGAAAGGCAAACCCTCTCCTGTCTTCGCTTCCATTGGAGCTTTGGCCTTGAGGAAGAGAAACAAATCTCAGTAAGCCTTTCCTTCAAGCAGTCCTTTGCAGTTGCCCATTGGGGTGTTTATTTGAGCCTGGGCCCCTGAGACACTTTCCCAGCTAGGAGGGCTTTTGCCAAACTCCACCTTCACAACAAGGGACTTGGGGCTTTGTCCAACTCCAATAGTTTTGGTCATTCACCGCAAAAATTTATTCTGTCCCTTTGGGACAAAATAGCAACATCTGGACAGCAGGCAGACAGCTTTCAGATAAACAAAATATAACTTCAGCCTTTCAGCTGAACCTTTTTTTCCCCTCTTTGTTTTTTTACACAGAAGACTGTGGAAGAGGAAAGCGAAAAAGTAAACAGAAATGGCCACAGAAAGAGGAACATGTGTGGGGGGAAGAGAGGTGAAAAGAATTAAATTAATTCTTTAATTTAAAATTAAAAAGATAGTCAGAATTTGTGTGTAATAGTGCATTATTTATAAAGACAAGTTCAACTGAAAAACATTCCTGTCCAGGTAAGGACAAAGAAAGTAGGTAACTTTAGTTCACTATGTCCTTTAGTGCTATCACCTCGATCTGAGTGCCAAATGCAGTGTCTGCAAACCAAGGATTGTGGCCAGAGCCACCTATGCTTTGCATGGAACATCTCTGGCTTACGGGTCAAGATTATGGAAGAAAGGGAAAACATTTTCAAAAGCCTCACATGCACATTCAAAATCCCTGTACAGGATCAGGCTCCAGAGCATAGCACTTGCCACATGCACCTGCTCTAGAGAAGCACAGTAAGAGCAACATTGAAATATTAGGGAAAATAGACTTTGTGACCTCTTCGGTGATCTTCCAGTGCTACTTTTCCAGGAGTGGAACAGAGGAGGAAACTTATCAGGTAACACTGGGAATCTTCCAAGGAGTCAAGCCCCAGGTTTTCCTTCATCTTGGGCAGAGATAGGAGAATTCCCTGAAGCTACTGGCAGGCCAGGAAAAGGATGGGTCCCTTGAAGCCGTGTGAGCTGTCAGTTCAGAAAAGCCCTTGGTTTCAAGCTCCTAAGGACAGTTTTCAGTCTACTTTCCAATATTCCTCTCTAAATTCACTTGAGCTGATACAGAATGTAAAGCTACCCAATATTTTGCCACAATCCACATGTGCTAGATCTGCCCTTTGTCTTCCAAATTTACACTCTTCCAATACAAAAAGCACTTGCATTAGTCTGGCCATGGGATTTCTCTCTATACTTGCTGTTGCTTACGGTTTCATTATCTATGAGCTTTTTCATGATTTTTCCAAATATCCTATTATTTTGCTGAAAACAGAAATTAGACTGAAAAGATGGTTACTTACAGAATCACTTCTTTTCTGAAGGTCACTCACTTTTCTTAAAGCTTTCAGTATCTCCTCAGATCTCCCTGCTTTTTCAGAAATAATTGCCAGTATTGCAGCAAAGTTAACAACTTTAAGTATCCTAGCACACACACACACGCAGTTGTTGGCCTGTGTGTAAGGCAGCTGGTCAGTCCCTCCAGTTCTGAGAAGACCTGCTGATAAAAAACTCCACTCTCTGCCACAGAACTCTTGTCTTTTTTCCATTTGAGCCAAAACTATTCTGCTACTGCTCCTGCCTACTTCCCCCTCCTCTCAAATTTCTTAGGGTCTGTGATTCCGGCAAAAATAGATCTTCTCCTGTGGTTGCCTGCCAGCTCTGTTCCGAGTCTTTTATAGAGACCGCTTGATGTTCCCAGCTGGGTCTGACTAGGGCTGGATGGGTCCTGAAGGGCCAAAGCATTCTGCTATAGTGTCTTCCCCAGAAGAGCTGACCCACAACACATCTTGTTGCAAGCCTCTCATATCTGCTCTTTAACAGCTATTTTACAGTTTGTCCTTTTCATTTTCAAACTGTTTTTTGTTTGGTGGTTTTTTTTATCTTTTTCAAGATGCTTTCAGGGGAGGGAGAGTCAAATTCACAATCTCAGCCATTTTTGAGTCATCATTAATTTCCTTGCCATCCTCATTTACTAATAGACCTACTTTCTCCCTATTGCTACTTTTTTTTCTCTGATCTGTTTGTAAAAGCCTTTCTTATTCTGCTTTAACCCATTAATTTCATTCTGTTTCTCATCTGTCAAGCCATGCCTAATCCCTCTGATGGCGTGTTTTATCAGCTAGGAATTCATCTCGTTTCTTTCTATTATGCAGCATTATCTCAGCTGCCTCCCTGAAATCGAAGTATAACAGATCTTCTGCACTAGTTTTTATCATCTAAGGCTCTGATCCAGTGAGGTAATGCCACCAGGCTGACCTGAATTGTCTCACTGAGGTCAGGCACTGAAAGTTAGAGGGATAGTCTTAAGACCCTCGTTCAGCAAAGGGAGGTAAAAAGCTCATTTGCTGCCTCTCTGTGGGGAAAAAAGAAAATATATTGAGGGGGCAAGGACACAGGAAAATGCTCCAAAGTGGGGTTTCCTCTATATTCATAATCAAGAGATGTAGTGCCTGTCCCCAGCTCCATCCCTGTGCTGACAGAGGAAATAAGGGAATCTGCCCAGAAGCCCCACTGATCCTTTAAGGTCTGTTTGGATCCCAGAAGAATGACATTAACTACAGAGGACTAGCACAAGGGCTACTTGCAGATGTCAGCTCCATCCTTCTGGCATTTCCCCTTGTGACTGCTGTTCCCAAAACCCAACAAATACTCTGTGGCTCAAATGGGGCACTCTCAGGAGGTGCTAATCCACAAGATGCTCTCCACTGGTGGTAAGGAGGGAGGAGGCTGGAGGGGTGCATATGTCTTAAGCAGTCAATGATATTGAAAAATAGCCCTGCAGGAGGATTAATTATGTGATCTGGAGCAAAGAAAATTGAGCAAAGAGTGTCTGAAAATCTCCACCACTCTCCTGTCCTCCCCCTGCCTCACTTCCTCATTTGGAAACTCTCTCAGATGCCTCGCTCTCTCTGGATGTTTTGATAAGGTCTTTTCTTGTTTCTTTCCCGCCCCAAGCAAGTGTGATTTGATTTGGCTTCTCTTTCCTCCCCTCCCTGGTTTGAGGTGTGCACTGGTGGCTATCTGTTCAATTCCATCTCCCTGCTTGTTCATTTTCTATACAATTCCTTTACACACCCTCCCTTCAGCCAAATGGATTATTTTTTTTTAATCTACCTTGTATTTTAAGTTGTCTTGATATTGTTAGCCTTTGGGCTTACGAGACTGTGTTTTTAATACTTTCCCATCCTCTCTATGCCCCATCTCAAGCTCATACTAAAAGACAGCTTTGCATTCCTTTCTATCACCTCCATAATTGGTTTGCAGAAAGTTTTAGCATCCTTATTAGAGATATGTCAGAACGAATACCATGGGCCTGATTCCCCAGCAATAGAAAGTGAAGAACTACAAAGGCAATGAGAATCATTTGTCACCTACAAGAGCAGATTGAAGCCACTGCATCCCCAAAATTGTTTGAAATTATGGGGTTGGCCTCTCCTTTATAATGAACTGAACTGAAAGTCCAGACAGCAGAAGTGCTTCCAGATCCATACTTGGCTCTTCAAGTTCTGGTTTGGGATGGGCAACATGAAGTAGATTAGGGTGTTCATTTGGATACAGCAATACCTCCAGAAGCTCACACACTCCTGAAAATTGGACTTGGGTTATGTGGACAGTGTTTGCCTGACCAAGTAAATTTCAACCCCTACTTTCAGCCCACCACAGAAGCTGCCCCTCCCCAACCTTTCTTACACTCAACTGACCACCAGCTCAGAAGCCCATTGCTTACAGTATTTTTTTTAAGAATCCCTTGCAAAAGAAAATTGCTGGCCACTCAATGTATGAGTGTCTCTGATGAAATATTTCTCTGCCAGCAGTGGTTTTTTCCCCCAATAAATGTTTCAGTAATAATAAAAAAACCCTCATGCTTTGATTCTAAAATACCTGAAAGCTTTTCCATTATTTCCTAATGGTTTGATCTGGCTTTTCTCAGTTGTGAACTTTTTTTTTCTACACTGTGTAAGACCATTATATAAAATATCTCCTTATTTATTTTTGCCACACTTCAGTACTGAAAGTTCACTGTTTGTTGCAGGTGCAGTTGTTAAATTCATGTCACAATGGCCTGTTTGTTTGCCTCATTTAACTCCAACATAGTCCAGTTGGGGTAAGTCAGAGTACATCAGGTCACTGTCCCAAAAAATAGCACTTTACTCTCTCAATAAATCCCAACTACTCACTGTGTGGGTATGGCTAGAAAGATTTACTTTGACCATCAACTGTTGAAACAGGGTGGGACCTGTCTGCGAATCCGAGCACCTTTCATTTTGATGCTTTTGCACAAAAGTGAGAAGAGTCCAGTTTCTGTCTCCACAGCTATTTTTGGCCATCAGGTGCTGACAAAAATAAAAGCTCTACATGCTTTACTCTAGGTGAGCCAGTCTCACTGTGATGATGCCCAGAGAGAAGTTAGATGGAGGAATACCTCTAGTCTTCCCCCCCCCCGCCCCCAACATTTTCCTTCCCTTTTTCTAAAAGGATGACAAAAAAAAGTCAAGATTGTCTTGCCAAATGTTCACAAAGTCTTTAAAAATTTGACCTACTGTTTTGTTTCTTTTTGGTATGGCGATCATTCCAAATTAATCTCTGTAGCAACACTTGGATCTTTAATTGCTCAATAAATCAAAGTCCAAGCTCTCTGGACATGGGAATTGACACCATAACATGTGCCCTATTAGAAGAGGTCAGGTTAAGTTTTGACATGTCTATCTATCCATGATCACTGCAGGATGTCAAAGCATTTTCAAAACATTTGCTAGTGGTTCCTCATAGCCCACACTGAAGCTGATCAGCATTATTTGAACCATCCAATCAATGAAAAAAGCAGCAGTGATTTAACCAGACTCACACAGTCAGTTGGTGGCACAGATGGAAAGATAGCCAAGCAAGTATCCTAATACCTACCCACTCCCAGGTCAGACTGCATAGGAAGGACTAAGCTGGGCTGTTGCCCTAATTCTGCTTGTTTCAAGAGGTCAGAGGGAGTCCCAGCTCACTGCTTCAAAGGAGATCAAATTTCCCCCTCCCCCCATCTGCTGGAACCACATTGACCCTGTGTTTGTCACACAACTATGAGATCATGCTTACAGGATCACTTAAAAAGGAAACATATTTCTAATCAGTTTTAAAAACCATAAACTCTTCTTTTTATGACCTGGCTTTTTCTCTCAAAATATAGTGGGTCTGATTCACATGGGAATCTCAGGTCAGAAGTTCTACACAAGGGAAAAAATTTGGCTCAAAATTTGAATTACTTTTTTGATCCATCATTATACAACCTCATTTTCTTATGTCCTAGTTTTTTTTTTCCCTCTACTGTTGATCCTATCTTCCTTTATTGGTATTCTAGTCACATGCATTATCCCACCCGGTTTCTGTAACGCCAACTAAATCATCATTGTTTTCATGCATAAGAACTTCTTATTGTTCCTGCTTAGTCATTTCCTAGATTTCTTGTGTTGAGACACTGAAGGAATAGTTCTGTCTTTTTTCTCTCACACCCTTTAACATCACTTTCCTTTTTGGTTGCATTCCCTTTTCCCTAGTCCCAGACAAACCTAGAGATGTAGTTACACCATACCTCCTGCTCACCTGTGGGTGCTTCTTCAATAGCAATTAGTATGCTTTATACCTGACGGCAACTTGGTTCAGTCCCTATGACCCATACAGTTCCATCTTCCCTACTGAGAAATCACCCGTGACCTCCTGCTCCAACTTGGTTCTTATCCTAGATGGAATTCCAACATCTCCTCTTCTGTCAGCCACGCCAGTGTCCTCAGTAGGGATGGCAATAGGACACTCACATCCCCTCCCCTTCTCTGGCAACACCAGCCCCCAGAAACAGAAAGCAGCATGCAGCCCTACAAGTAGAAGCATAGAATCATTTAGCTTGGAAAAGATCTTTAAGATCATCGAGTCCAACCACAGGTACCTTCATGTCTTCTCTCAGTCACCCTCCTCATCAAATCCTTTTTCCACTCGGCCCCACACCTTGCCTCTGGTTTGCTCCCTTGCTTTACTCTTGTGTGGTCTCTCCCCACAAGGCTTGCCTCTAATAGGTTAGAGCCACCAAGGCTTTAAATTCTCTATTCCCTTGTTCCCAGGAAAGTCAGTGAAGGAACTCAGTGGAGACTGGAGATGACCTAAAAGGACAAACCTTGCCATCAACCCCACCAGAGACCCTCCAGTTCCTTCCCCAACCACACTGTAAGGACAATCCTGACCCAAGGATGCTCCGTGCCTGGGAGTTTGCCTGGTTTTGGCCACTGCCCTCCTAAAATTAGAGATTATTCTTACCACCATGAATATAACTTCTTATCTCTGCTACATAGCTACTGCTGTTTCCTGTGATTCCCTCATGACATTTTTAGGCCCTGCCTTGCAGTCATCCACCTTTCTCCAGTCCCGTTCCTTTATTCTCTCCACCCATCAGCTCCTGCACCCACAGTAAGAGGAACTGCCTCTCCATGAAACTGGCAATTGGAATTTTTAATAGTACTAAAATAATTTAGTCCATACTACAGGTAATTTTATTAACAGTCAATATTTTCTACCCTAAATGACAGATTTATTACAGAACATTATTTTTATTATTGAGTGTAATCATATCCCCATGCTACTGAAATCCCCTGGGCATCCACAGTGCTCTAGCAGTAATAAATAACCAATGCACACAGAAAAACTTTGCTAAGGTGAATTTAAGGTTGCGGGCACATATCAGTGATTTGAGTGCATATCGCCCCTCAAGAACATTGGAGTTAACAAGTTGTTTTGTGTTTTTGCTTGCAAACAATTCTCATTTCTTATGTATTTCTGTCCTGCGTCCCACATAGCCTTACATCATAGGGGTTTTCCTGCAGCTATTCTCTTATCTCTCCTATGGAGATACTTTACTTGTACTGTCTCCCTGTATTTCCTTGTAGCAGTTAGCATAAGTTAGGCCTAGTTGACAATGATGTTAGCATATGAACTTTAGTTAACCTTATGGGATAAAGAAATAACTTCAACAAGAGTAACTTAAGCAAGAACATGTCAAGAACCACTTGTCCAGATGAGCAGACTTAGAGCACCAGCAGTCTCAACAGTTGTTGGGTACTGAGGGAATTTAACCTAATGCTCAATTAGTCCATTTATCTCTACCAAAACCTGTATCTGACAGCACCTGGAGTCACTCACAGAGAGAGTTCAAGTGACCCCACCACCCAGCAATGGGACTACACATGATGCAGCTGGAGCTGCTACACTGAACCATCCAACTTTTCTTCTGGGCTCATCATGTCTCCCGCTAAACAGAGTTGTGTAATTCATTAAAATGCATATATCTGTGATCAAAGTGTTCTGGTACTTAAGACTATTTAGTCTCTGTAGCATCATTTGGTCCTAAATGGCAATAGCTCTGTCTTCCTGCATGTATACGTATGCAGCATCCCCATGGGCACCTAAGAGAAGCTAGGACAAGAGGCAGCACATGCTGTGTTTGCTCTAAGCTATGCACATGCTCATCAGCCAGCTGACAGGCCACACTAGGCAAGTCACACTTCAGCTCTCACCATCATCTTTTCGCCCAGTGAGGGCACTCATTTAAGTCTATCTCCCTAGCCCAGCCTCTAATTTCCTTGGTACTTAGAGGAACTTCATATTTTCAGAATCGCCTGTCCTGTAGGAAATTTGGCTGAAATCAGTCAACTGATACCAGAGAAGAGCAGGACTGACAGGTTGACATACAAGCAGACAGAATGATTGCCTGTCCCTTGCTTCTTTAAGAAGTCAGAATATTAAAAAAAGACTGGAAATGTAAAAATTCCCATTAAGATGAACCACTCAAACATAAATCCTGTGCCGCTCGAAATGCATTCCTACAGAATACCATTTCACCATTTCCCCTTCATTGAAGAGTTTTAAAGCTATGCACCAGAGGGCACAGAACTATTTGTTATCTACTCCAAATAATAACCATGCTGCTTTGTTACCACATTAACCTTTGGTCTTTTTCAGGTAAAAACTTAAATCTCACAATCAGGGAAGATGAGGTTTATCTGTGGAGGCAGGCGAGTGCAATATGCAGGAACACTCAGACAGCAGGGCATGAGGTGGAATTGTCAAACTTAACCTTGTAGGCTGCTAAATACCTTCTAGAGCAGCTGCCTGACCTTGGCATCTGGCAAGGTCACATCCCTACGCTGCGCAGGGAAAGGCTGCCTTCAGCATGCTGTTTGTGTAAATGAGGATTTGTGTGCTATGCATGACTGTAAAGCAAGCAATAAAACTCCCTGCTTGAGCTTGGAATATTCTGGTTCTTTATAGTCACACAATGGACTAAAACTACTTGCAGCTAAGTTCAGCTGTGCTTTGCCTTATGCCAAGGCCTCTCCACAGTGGAAAAGGGACAAAGAACCTAAATGATTTTGCTAAGACACTCAACCTTACCTCTCCAATTTCCTAACTCTTTATTTGTACTGCTTTTTAAAACACTTGCATGTTACATGCTCAAATCACACCGATAAGCCTGCAGTAAGGGACGAGCAAGAGGTGGCATGTCTACTACTATGAAAAAAACTTTTTCCTGCTCTCAGCCCAGTAAGAGTCAAAGCACTGATATTAGCAGCAAGAAGAAATTCCAAGGGAGAGGGGAAGAGGTTGTTTAACAGAAAAGAAAAACCCAAAACATTTCCTTTCAAGCCAAGCTTGGAGGAAACACAACATTTCTGCCAAGTGCTGCACAGCTTCTGGGTTTGAAGGCCACTGTTCTTCCCACTGGGTCACACTCCCTAGCTGGCCCGCCTGACCCATGATGCATGATAACTTGAGAGCACACCTACCACCTCGCTTCCTGCAGGACGCTTCGTGATCTTCTAACATGCAACGCGTTATAAAGTAGCATGGAAAAAAACCCCAAAGCCAGCATCTTTCCCCCTTTGCAAATCAGCACAAATACATTCAGGAATTCTGATTCTTCTTGTGTTATTAAGCACCCATGCTGTTATGAGGAGGAATAATGCAATTTTTAACTTATTTGTTAATAGACATAGGCTAGAACTTTTAAAATATTTAATATTTTACAATATCTTCTATAAGTTAAGCACTCAGTTCAGTGCGATTTGGGTGTCTAAGCAAATAGGGTCCTTTGAAGAGCTCAGGCATAAAGAGCTTTGAGATCTTTGAATGAAAGAGGCTATAAGTAGCACAAAGAATCATTGGCTACACAGGCAGGAATTGTCATTATCATCTTATTTTGTGATAGCAGAACCCTGTATGACAGTTCAACACATTAGGCATTAACAGAGAGATAAAAATATTCCCTAAAATAGGAAGCTTCCTTTAGTAAGACTCTGAAAATTGCTGAGCTGATGGAGAAATTCCTATCTTCTTAATGCTTTTTGTATTAGATCTTTGGCCCACTGGTATATTACTCCTCAGAGTCAAATTGGAAAAAAAAGTTCTGCAATAATGAGTGTTCAGCTGTGTAATATTCGTGCTCAAAAGTACTGCACGATACACCAGAACATAGCCCATAGGAAAAGGCTGGAGCTGGCTCTGGGGCTGGCTAGAGCAGCGAGTCTCCCTTTCAACCCTCCGGTAACTCCTGCAAGCTTAGCACAGTCCGTGAAGCCAACAAAGAGCTGGGAGGAAGAGATGGAAGTGTTGCAAGACAGAAAGCAAGAGGAGGACATTTAAATTTCATAAGACAGGTTAACCCCGCAGGGCTGAGAGAGGCAAAAACAACTTATTCTGAATAAACATGATATGGAAATTGCAGAGATAGAATTGAGCATGAATTTATCTAGGAAGCTACAGCACAAGTTGGTGTAAGATGTCATCAGGAAAACACTGTGAAAACAGCAGACAAGAAAAGTGAGCTTACTAGCCACATGTGAACCTCACATTCCCTGTTCCCAGACCCATACTTTTGGTATGAGAGATAATGGGATAGGGTGATAGCCAAGGCTCTCCAAAGGCAGGTCTCACCGCAGCCCCTTTGCTTAGCCACCAGGCTGAAGCAAGTCCTCAAGGGGCATACTACACGCTTTGTGTTTGCTATGTCCTAGATCATGTCCAGGCGTTGCCAGTGGAAATGCTAGTTGACATATTCTGAAATGGTGGCGGGGAACATATTAACAGTTAAGCAGCAGGGACTGCTGTGGGCCAGTGCTTGACTCTACATCCCAGCCTTCTCTCACTGGTTAGCAGGGATCATAGAATCATTATGGTTGGAAGAGACCTCAAAGATCACCAAGTCCAACCATATACCTGATGCCACCATGCCCACTAAACCATGTCTTGAAGCGCCACATCTAAGATGCAGCAAGTCACTAAGCCTAGGTACTTCATTCTCTCCCAAGAGCATGAAAGATAGTAAGGGATAACAGACATACAACATGGAAGCAGGCATATTCTACAATGATGCTTCATGCCCTTGTCCCAAGCTGTTCTCCTTAGCATGACTGATGGTCCCAGGCAAAATAGTCAATTTACACCCATTCTGAGTGTATAAAGGTAGTTGACAGATGAGCTCCAAAGAGTCTTGCTGATGTGATTTAAGATGTTGCCTCTCCCCAGCTGTCTGCCCTGTCCCTCTGCCAGAAGTTACTGCCCCAACAGCAGGTAAAGCAGAAGAAACATGTGTCTGCACCTTCAATGCTCTAGCTCAGGCTGGTGTATTAGCATAAACTGCCAATGAAGGGTGGGTTTGTACTAATATATCAGATGAAAGCTGCAGCCACTGGAGCACCTGCATATGTCTCATTCTGCCAACTCTCCAGTCATCTCCAGCAAAAGAGCAAAAAGGACAGCTGAGGGTATTAAAGTCATGTGCTGGGTACAGCTAGTCACATATACAGTACTCTGATGAACACACTGTTTTCAAGTCCGTTCCCTGAAGCCTGGTAATCTTCAGACCCACTGATGCACAGCCTGGACAATGACTATCAAGCATTGCAAGACAAGCAATCAGTGCTAAGGAGTGCACTTAAAACGGCACAGTTACAAGCCTGCACAGGGCAGGGAGGGAAGGGTGACTTCAATCACCTCCCCCCCAGACCTCATAAACCACGTGAGAGAATGCCAGCACATACCCCGGCTCAGCATCATCAAGAAGGTTGATAAGTCAACATCCAAAACTTCTTTAGAATTATGAAACTACAAACTAACAATTTACTGGAAAAGTAGCAGAAAAATCTGGTCAGCTCATTCTAGTATCTATTTCTGCTATCAGTGTCAGTGATGCACATTTATGCTAAACATTTATCTCATACAGCATAGGACTTGCTTTTTACATTAAAATCATTTGTGCTTCAGAAAATCCTGTAATGCGCTGATTTGCTTTGCTTTCTGGTGTATGCTCTCACTTTCTTGTTTGTTTTGTGCTTGTATCTCTTGCTTATGATCTCTCTGTATGCTGAAAATCCAGTACAAATATTTAGTAAACAATAAGCAGCTCATTGCTGCTTTCAAGCAGAAAATTTGCCTCTGCCTAACAGAACATCTATTTTGGCTTATATTTAATTTTTTTCAATAATGAATGAATGTATATATATAGATCAGATCTTTCCTTGCTTAGATTCTACAATGTTGGGTGCTTTATAAAAGTCAATGTAGATAGAATTGGCTGTAATGCACTTATGGCACACTCATCTTTGATCAGAAGTTATATCAATTGTTCCTTTTCATGTATGACAGGGACAAAACTCCTTCTTCATTACATTGATTGAAAAAACTTTAGATCTTTTTAAATATAAGGACCCAGATGATCTTCTGTTCTGACACTTCAAGAGCACTTGGGACAACCCTGAACTGGAGACCACAAAGAAAAAGCCATGACATGGATAAGGTAACTAGCATATTCCCTCCAAACTGTGGTTCTAGCATAGGCTTAATGGGTAATGTACAGAGATGCAGAATGGAGTCCTAGAGCTTTCCCTTCACAGGGTAGATCTATCCTCCAAGTCATTCTGTGTAGATAATTTACTCACCTCCTTACTTTTGCTTGTAATTTCAGCTAGAGCTGAAGTGCTTTTGACCTGCCATGTTGACACATGTTCCTCCCAGTGAAATCTAAGGTTAGGGTTTTTTTATAATAGTAACCTGATTTTGAGTGCCCAGCTACACACCAGTGGCCACAGCAACTTCATTGATTATGGCATCCAAATTTAAGAGGCTGATGTGAATCTCAGACTGCCTATGATACACAACTGTCAGACCCAGGCTTCATCTACAGTCAAAGGAGAAAAACAGTCATCCTAGAAAAAAAATTTGGAGCACTGAGGCTTGTGACTCTTCAATGGACAATATTGGAAGCCAGACTTTGGTAGCCCTGGAGAAGACTTAATCTGTTTGTTGATCCACTGCCCATTTTTTTTTAACTTAGTTCACACAACATCAGGCACATCTATCCCTTTTAAGCATTTTAACAGTTGGCCTGAATGTAGCTATCATGTGCCTCACCCAGCACAGCCAGAAATGGAAGATATCTAAAAAAGCAGGAGCCTTTGCTGAAGGAGGTGTTGGTTGCAGTCACTGAAACTGATATTAAGGCCCCAGTAGGTGAAATGAGGAAGCCTCAACAGGCAGAGAATAGCTGCTTCTCTCCACCTTCGAGGCTACTCATTGTAATCAATTTCATCCTTTTCTTAGATTTGCTTAGACAACCACTAAGTGATGGGACACCCTCCCTAAATGAGCCTTTCCTGGGAAGAGTTCTGATGTTTCTGCATTTAACTTGGATATGTAAGATAGCTGTTGTTGTACAAAGCAAATCTTGACAAAAGCACCATGGCTTCACCAGTCTGGATTGGAAGCAGAGGACTTTGAGGCCACCCTGGGGGTTTTCAGGCAGAACAACTGTTAAGCTAGAGCTATAAATTTAATCACTATTTATTGATGTGGTGATGTTGGATGTATTGATATATTTTATTGCTAAGCAGTGCATTCTCCCCATGTTTTTTTCCCCCCTTGAGCAGATTAACTGCAGATTCCAAAATACTGTCCAGCAGAGACATGTGTGTCATACTGTTTTCATTTTGCTTGCCTCCCACATAAAAGAACAACTGTGAATGTCAGCTGAGGCTGATTTCTCCTGCACAATGGCCTATCATTTTTGTGAAAATAAATAAATAAGTGGCAATCATTCATTTTTTTCATGGATATAAACACTTTGGGTCAAACTCAAAGTGACTGAAATGATATTGCATTTTACCTCTGCTTGATAAGTAGTTGTAATTTACAGGCCAATAGAACTAGGTAGATAGAAAAGCAACTACCAAGTAGAATTAAGATAAAGAACCTCCCACTCTCACTTTGTCTTATACCTTTCACTGAGCTGCCTTTGCTCCTGCATCATTTATTTCCTGACTGTACGCTCCTGTAAGTTACACTAAGTTGCTGCCAGGCAACATACAGCATCATTTATATCACCTTTGAGCAGTGCCCAATTACAGAGCAAGATGCTGGACTCAATGGTTCAGTCCCAAACACACAATCAAAGCAACTTCTGTAGTGAAAACAAGCACAAGATTAAGTCTTTATACAAAGCTGCAGAAATTAAAAGCAGTTGCTATGTAAAGTGCCACCCATATATAGTTCTCCCTTAATAATGAAGGCTGATTGTCATAGGATAGGCTCTAAACATCTAATGGTATCTCCTACCCTTATTCTCTGCACAGAAGTCTTAGACTTCCCCAAGCTATCTCCAGCTGTTATGATACTTCAACTTGGTACAGTGTTGTGCGGTTACTACAGCAGGACCCCAGAACAGTAAAGCCTGTGTCAGCAAGGCGCATTGCTTACCTGTCCAAAGATAACTTTGATTAGCACCCACTCAAGCACCTCTGCATTGCTTTTTTGCACACCACAGAGGAGCCCTGAACGATCAGGCTATATTAGGTTTGAATAGCAAGGATTTTCTAAAATGCATGGTGCATTCCAGTTGTTTGGATCTTGTCCTTCCTCCCACCCTTCATTTAAGAGTGGCTTTGGGCAAGTCATTTCCCATTTTTATCCTTCCATTGGTCCTCATAGTATGTCAGTACTGTATAACCTCATGAAGGCAAGCACTTCAGGGCCATGTAAGTACCACGACTTGAAGCCATGCATGTAATTGCCATATTGCAGTTGCTATTGGATATATGTATTGTTGGAATTGATACTGAGCTTTTTCCACTGAAATTAGTATTCTTCTGAGTATGTCAAACAATGTGAAGAGCTCTCAAGCGTGTGTACATATACATCTCCAAAACCCCACGCTGGCAGTGGCAGCAGTATGTTAGCATATGTAAGATCCATTTGGGTTTATGAATTCTGGAAGGATAAGATTAAACCCTCTTGCATTAATACCTGCTGCAATGGTTTCCCCCTTCCCTCATGTTGGAGACTGGGAAGATTAATTGTCATTTGTGAAAAGCCCATTAAAAATACAGAAGTCCCCATTCACACTGGTGCTGAGTATTAATAGCTACTTTTTTACTGGAAGCCTGGAGACCACATGTATTCTTACTCACTATATCCTTCACCTTAACAGACCTCAGTCTAGGGACACATCTTTAGGACTCACTTATAGCACACAAATGGCAGAACAACATTAAGGGCTATATCCAGTGTACGTATAATACTTCCTATTTCCCAGATGAATGGTTTTCAAACTGTGGTCTGCAGACCTCTAAGGCCTTGGTCTATTTCTGTCTCTGATGTGCATTGCAAGGCTCTGAACATGGGGATTTCTTAGAGATCTCTGCACATCCCTTCATGAGTATAAGCAATCAGCAAATTGAGAAGTGGGGAAAATCTGTATATAAAAAGCATTTTTTGAGGCCAAATGCTTCCATGATGAGAATGGAGAAGAAAAGATGAGTGTCTGAACACTGTAGCTCCATGTGACCCCAGGCACTCCTATATACAAGGTATTACTATCAGCAAGGGCTAAGACCCCATCAGCCTCCTCCTTCCCCTTTCCTCCTGTAAATCCACAAGTGATTAAAAACATTAATTAACTGTCAAACCCTCCCCTGCTTTCCGTCAATTAAATCTGTTTTATGTCCATTTTATCTATCCATCCAGATGCTTTAATTAGTCTCCATGATTGCAATTCATCAGCACTTCCTAGGAGTAAAAGACATCAGCAGTCTTCTCCCTCTCCCCCTGCACAATTTACACAACACCTCACCTAATGGGGCTCTGAGCTCAATTCATGTTTTGGGCTCAACTACAATGCAAATAACAGTAATGATTAGTACAAAGGGAACTGTCTTTCCATTCCCAGCTAAAAAGTTAATATTGTGTCTTCATAATCCACAATACAATGATTTAGTAGTACCATTTGTGTCTCCTGGTTCCCTAAAGTAATAACTTAGTACCACAGGGGTATGTGCATTATCTCCTGTTTGTAAATTTTTAGCAGGTTTATAAATACAGCATAGCCTTACTGTGCAACCTCAAGATCTCTCTTAACCCAAAAAAGTTTAAAATTAATAATAAATTATAAACTTGGGGAAATATATGAATCAGGCTTCATTAAATGATAAAATCCATCAGGAGCCGAGGGCAAGGACAGGGGCAGGGACTCAGTTAATCTGCGAGAGTAACGCAATTTTGAATTGTTGGAAAGATATAACAGTGGAAATTGTAATACAGTTCTAGTTTGAAGGTCATCCCAAGGATAGAAGGCCAAGTAGCTATCTGACCTTCTCCAGGAGGGAGAGAGAGAACATATTCTGTTACGTTGGCAAAATTCAAAGACTTGTGATCTTGAGCTGTAACAATTAAGAAATCAAGGAGTTTAAATAGCTGAGCTGCCATTGTTCCCACTGCAAGAGAAGACCTCCATGCAGGTCTTCCAGCTATAAAGAAGTTTGGCAGCCAGCCCAGAAAACCCCTTGCCATTCCCCACCTCGTTTTGTGCTCTGCACAGAAAACAGCCATATTGCAACTTCAAGCTTAAGATGAATTCCACAGCAGCAAGACATTTTTACAATAAGAGCTCTCCCGGTAACCTCACCTCTACTCCATGCCACCATGATGATGCATTAGAGCAATTAATCATTTATATCCTGCTTATCATCATTGTGCTGTCAGAATCAGACACTGGGCCACTAAGTGTTAGTATGGGCTTCCTATATTACACAAACATTTGTATTTCAGACAGTAGTATCTGTGATGAAGGAACTTTACTTTCCTCTACCACCACATGCAAGCAAATACCATCAAGTTCAATACATAAGGACATGTTAGAAAATCTCTCTTGGAAAGATACCCAAGCTCAACAGAAATACTCCAGAGGAAAACAAATTAACTGGTCTCCTCAGTAAACTTCCATGTCAGACGCATTGTCATTGTAAATAGTTGCCTCTCATTTCCAGTGTAAATTTTTTTAAAATTCAATATGCAGCTTTCAGCATTTCTTAGGACTTTGCCTCTTTAATTAAAGAGGCCCACAATTTGATGCAGTAGAATGACATGAAAAAGTAAGAACAGGTGTAACATTAAAGAGAAAAATTAAAATACACTCATTTTGAGCTGGTAAGTATGATGTTGACATGTTCAATCCTCTCCTTTTGTAACCATGTTTGGTATTCCTTTTCTCTGAGGAGCAGGAACTTCATATTCCTTAGCTGAAATCTTTAAAAATAGTACAGACTTCTGTCAGAAAATGGTGATCTAACAGAAGTGAGCTGTGTAGTGTCTGCATGAATATACAGACTGTATAAAAAGAATCACTCAGTGTTATCAAAACACCTTTGAGTGTAAATACATATTTCACAAAGTGTTCCTGATATCTTTAAAATATTTATGTTGCAATTAAACTAAAAATACTTAACTTGTATTTCACAAATTAAACCAGTAACCCAACTGGGTCTTTCATCCCAGTTTGACAACAAAAAATTTTGAAATGTCAAAACCGCCTTCAGGACAAAATTTCCATTTCTGTTGCCAGCTGTCATGATGTGCGTCAAAAGCTGCAGACCATACCGCTCTGATCTCTCCAGGTCAGGAGCTTTCAGTTGCTACTTCCTACCTGTTATTCCCACTTTCAAATGGGAAGGAAGAACTGACTCAAGACTTCCAC
>NW_009635128.1:226791-242871 GCF_000690535.1 Cariama cristata
CTGCAGCGGGGGAGCTGTCATGGTTTACCCCCAGCCTGCAACTAAGTACCATGCAGCTGCTCCCTCACTCCTCCCCCCACCAGTGGGATGGGGAGGAGAATCACAAAAGAGATGAAAACTGTGGGTTGAGATGAGAACAGTTTAATGATTGAAACAAAATAGAACAACATAGTAATGAAAAGGGAGATAAAAAGAGAGAGGAATAAAACCCAAGAAACCCAAGTGATTACCACCTACTGATCAATGCTCAGCCTGTCCCCAAGCAGCAATCAGCCCCCCCCAGCCATCTCCTCCTAGTTTATATAGTGAGCATGATGTCCTATGGTATGGAATATCCCTTTGGTTAGTTCAAGTCAGCCATCCTGGCTGTGCTCCCTCCCAGCTACTTGCGCACCTCCTCACTGGCAGTGCATGGGAAACTGAAAAATCCTTGACTTCAGGTAAACACTATTTAGCAACAACAAAACCATCAGTGTGTTATCAACATTATTCTCACTCTAAATCAAAAACACAGCACTGTACCAGCTACTAAGAAAATTGACTATCACAGCCAAAAACCAGGAAAGGAGTAAAAAGTTACCAAGGCCAATGACTCATCCACTGCCACAATTTATTGTCATCGCTGATCTCCTGACACAGACACATGAATAATCACTCCCAAACTATTTAGACCACCTATCAGTTTTGTCAAGAAGTGTAGCTATGCCAACAGAGGGTGGTACCTTCTGGTGATATGCAGCTGGGATCACTAACCACCATCCAAGATTGACCACTGCTTTGATTTAACTCTTCAATTGCAGGTAAATTCTAGGTTGACACTTAGCCTGGAGTATGTAAAGAAATGAGAATTCATGCAGGTTGCACTCAATATGCATTGAGCTCTTTATACAGACCAAGGCTTTCCAACAATGAAAAAGTTTCATTTGAAAACCCACAAAATAGTAATTACATTAAAATATAGCAAAGGATAACTGCATTACAAACATCTATCACATCCAAATACAACCCAGACATCTTCCTGCCTGAGTTTTCACATTCCAATTCTGGTCCCTTAGAGATCCATGAGATATATTTACAGTTTCCATAAAAATAAACAAGAGAGACTGTTATGTTAATTCACCATACAGGGGTCCTCAGTCCCAGGAAATTTTGTAGGGATTTGCAAACTAAAAGAGATTGAAAACCACTGTTCTCTATCAACTCCCCAAGAATCTATACGGTGTTGATACTAAATACCTCCATATATTATTTGCATACTCTGCAGATATTCTACATAATCACAGCATGCAAACAAGAGTGCCGTGAATCTGTAAAACACTGGTCTTATTTATATACAATGCCATACTTGGTATTTCATGTTTATATTTTCTCACAAGCAACCTTCATATATTGCATTGGTGGGAAACTATCAAAACAGCTTTGAAAACAGCAAACACTCAATCACAGGTCAATTTTTCTGCCAATTCACTTTCATGTTTATCTGGGGAGGGAATCTTGGCTTCAATGGTGTCAGAGCAAATTTCTTCACTGACTTGAGTGGTCCCAGAATTTCAGTCAGTGTTATAGTATTTTTATTACATCTCAGGCAAAGTAATTTCTAGCCTTTCCTTTTGGAAACTATTTAATAGCTCAATGAACTTCACCATAAGGGTTTTCTCATTCTTATTTCTTCCCATCACTGCTAGTTCTGCCCAACACACATTAACTAATTCCTTCTCCACTTCGTGTTTACACACTTCAAATATTCATAGAGGGCTAAGTTTCTCCACATTCCCATCCCTGCCAGATGCATTAACTTTCATTTTTGCCAAGTTGAATCTTCATTTGTTTTCATACCAAGTCTCTAATCTCTCTAGGTATCTTTGTATTATTACTATTTAATTTCTGTTAAGTACTGACAGTATGCCAGGTGCCTTCAGTTTGCCAGATGCTGCACAGAGTGGAAAGGCACAGTTCTCCTGTGGAGGAGACAGTCAAAAAGACAACACAAAGATGGGAAAAAGTGCCCTCACAGCATATGGTTTGGCCTAGGATAGTGGTGCAGCTGTGAAACTAGGCTGAGGGATGAAGGCAGGCAGGCCCTTTCTGCAGTCCACATGCAATAAAGAGTGGGTTTTCTGACAGCATCGGAAAGAAAGGTTGTGCTAATTTTGTGGAATTTTAAGGAAAAAGAGGTAGCATGAGGCCAAGAAGATGGATTTGGGGAACAGGGCAGGATACAGAGCAAAAAGCACTGCATGAGCCAAACAAGTGCCTGTCTTAGATGAAGATGGCTCCAGCAAAGGGAGTGGTGGCATACCTGAGGAAAGTTCTCTAGACCTCTTCCTTAAGAGTGAGAGCACTGAAATAAGAGGTTGGAACCACCACCACAAAGGCAAGAGACAATGAAGGGGTGATCAAGTGGACAGCCAGCTAAAAAAAATGTATGATGAAAAAGGCAAAGACCAGAGCAACCTCAAAGAATCACAGATGAGACTGGTGAAGCAAATACAGGCCAAAAGGTGCCAACACTGGGGACAGCAGCTTTACTGTCCTGCCCTGCACCTTGGCTGCAGTTCTACCTGTCTTGCCAGCATCCATGCAAGAGATATGGATGTGCTGCTTAGTCTTTCTCCTACCTATAGCCATAGTCCACTTTGGAGGAGTGGAGGTCTTTTTTTCTCCTTACTGCATAGATCTACAGCCTACTCAGGAAGTGGTCTTTACATATCCCTCAAATCTCAGAAAAGCAGATGAGGTTTTACAGCAAGACTTTTCTTTCAAGGCTATGAACATTAAAAGAGATCTTGGCTCTTCAATCACAAGACAAGAAAGCACACTAAAGGGGACTGGAAGTTTCCTCACTGAGAACAGATTAGAGGCTCTCCTGGCCTGCTTTCCAATCTGAGAAGGAACAGTCAAGAGGAAAACTAGGGACCCAAATGCACTTCCCCTCAATGAAGCCAAATTCTGGCAGTGGCTCCTAGAAGTACCAAAGATTTGCTCTGTTACCAGGAAAAGGTCTGCATTGTTTCCAACATACAAATACAGAAGTAATACACGCTCATTACTTGTCACAGCAGTTCTCATGCCTCATCCTTAGGTAAGCTGGTCCTGTCCCGTGGACCTCTGCCCCAAAACAATATCAAATGTTTTCTCCAGCTTTAATGAGATCTGGAAAGCTGGCAGCCAGCACTCCTTGTAAACGCATGCTTCAGGCTCTTCAGTTCTGTGATTATCAACTAAGTCTCAAAATCTAGCTCCCCCGTTCCTGGTAAAAAAACATGCCATGATCCTCCATCCTCCCTCCCACCTCTTCTCCTTTTTTACCCTAGAATGGATGAGGCAGTCCCAAGCAGGTCCCACCAGAGAAGGGAGAGAGATATGAAACACTAAAGTTGTATTTATCCAAGCCTTTAAGAAGTTCTTGAGCTCCTAAAAACCACCTTAAGGCTTATTCATACACACAGGTATCAAAGTACTGGTCCTCAAGGAAATGGAATACTACATATAGTACTGCACGGATGGGGAGAAGAGTTAGGACTCAAGTACAGAGCAGAAGCATGCCTGACTGCATGAAAGCCAGAGAAATAGCCACTGTCATTCTATTTCTCACAGAAACAGCATTTTTTGCTAAGAGCATACCCCTCCTTTCAGACATTCCTTCCCTCCCAGAAACCTACAGGCAAGGAGATAAACTGTTTGTAAATAGCAGTTTCACACTAATTAGCTCCATGCTCAGCAACCAGCATCACAGACTCAGTGTGGTATTTCCAAGAGATTGTTATTTTAGAGTACTACATATATATTTCCATATAATTGATCTGTTCTGCTTTAAAGAGGCCATCAGGAAGATATGTGGGCAATTTATTGTAGAGGTAAGAAAAGGAGTTAACCTCAGATTAGCTGTGTTTACACAACAGTGTGTTACACTGTGGGCTCCTGGAATGAGACCAGAGCCCACACTGTTCTCCTCTGCCTCTCCAGCACCCTGCTCTCCCCCCTGGAAGGGAAGGCAGGCATAGCAATAAAGGGTCAGGAAAGCCAACCTCAGAGTCATGACGGGGCCAAGATAAGTGCAGAGAATACTCTGCCCCATAGCGTGGATGCCACCATTTGGGCACAGATTTCTAGTGCTGGATGTCACAGAGCTGAAGCCTAACTGCCTAAAGACATGACCACATGGATATGGCCTAAATTAGGTACCATTTGGCTACAGCAACTTGGCACACCTGACCAGCAAGAAAGTTGGGAAATGCTGGTGGCAAATGCACAGAGTACCAGAGTGTGTCAGAAATGCCAAGGTCCATGGGCTCAGAAATCCCTTCTGTGCCCTGAAGATAACATGCCATGACAGGAGCAGAGAAGGTGGGCCACAGAACTATGACTATGTCCTGGTTTTGACTAAAACAGAACCATTTCTCCCTTCCAGTAGATTTTTCCCTCAGCTAAGTTTCTCCTAAGTACCCGCACTTTCTGAACTTGACCACATGTTTTTCAGATAGTCTGCGTTTAGAATTGATAATGCTTGATGTTTATAGTTGTTACCAAGGCAATAGTAGGATTGGTATGTAGAAAGGCCCATGTTTATACTTATTCCTATGGGAACCAAGGTCACTGCTGGGTCTCTTATGTTCCACAATTGAAAAGGCATAAAAGAGTCACACCTGCAGGAAGGAGTGGACAGGACAGGTGATCAAAAACTGACCAACGAAGTATTCTATCCCCTACACATCACACTCAGTACAAAGCTAAGGGATCACAGAGGTCAGCCCTTTCTTCTTTCATGGCCAGCATCGCTGTGGGACTCCGCTTGTTCTCCTGCCTCCAATCCTGATCAGTGTTTTCCTGAATCTGGTTCCTGTCTGCTGCCGAGTCCAGTCCAGGACATCTCGATGCCTGCCCTGCCATGGCAGTGGGGCCCCCCCCCCGGCCACATCAGCAGGGAAAGCCACTGCCACATGCAATTACATGATTGTCGTTGGGAAGGTCAATATTGGTTTTGTGTATTTTTTCCTTTTTTATTATTTCTATTATTAGTAGTCATATTAATATTATTATACTCTTTCATTGTTATTGTTTTATTAAAGTTATTTTAATTTTTGAACTCTTAAGTCTCTCTCCCTTTTCTCCTTTCCTTCTGGGGAAGGAAAGGCTTAATAGAGAGCATCTGTCATCCTCTTTAATTGCCAGCCCAGCCTTACAGTGACAGACTATCGTCGTTTGGTATGCACATACAGACATTAAGAGCAACCAGGGCTATTCTGACCTCCTGCAGAGCACAGGGCATAGCCTCCACCAATAGTTCCTGGTAACTTCTGGCTCACACCATGCAGCCCATGTAGAAGGCTGCCAGGGCTAGACTGAAGATTTGAGTGCTGGTGAATTCCCCTGCTTCTGATAGAGCTCTTCCAACAGCTCATTACTCTGCTGCACCTTATTTCCACTCCCAGTCTGTCTAGTTTCCATCCCCAGTTCTCTGATCTCTTCACACCTTTGAGTACTAGATCAAAGAGCTATCTTAGATTGGGTAAGTTCTTCCCCCGTTGGCTTTATTCCATGATCAAGACCGTTCACTTTGATAAGATGAATAGATAGAAATGTCAATGCCTTCTCTGCAGATGAGAATATTCCCAACCCTGAATCTTTCTTGTAGTTCACTGTGCCATTTTCAGCTTTTGATGTGTGGACCCCAAAACTGAAACAAGACCTGGAACAAGTACACCAATATACATTACTTAATCCATCTTACTGAGGACTCTGCAGCAAGGAGCCATATACCACATTCAGCTCTGCCAGGTCAGTCAGGAAACATGTGCAAGCATCACACCTTGGAACAGAGTGAGAAACTGAAAACCTGATGAGAAATAGATTTCTGCAAATAATGTGGGAAATATATCTGAGATATTGGCAAGGACCACACAATTGGCTTGTAGTCAGGATCCAGACAAGATTTTCTATTTGAAGGGTTCTACAACAGTTGTCCTGCTGTAACCCAGCTCCCTGCAGTCACTAATCCCACTTCACAAGGGGACTTCCATACTGCCAAAGTGCCAAGGTCAACACATGCAAGCATAGCTATCTGTCCAGAGGTGAAACACCTCTCCAAACAGATGTGGGACAAACCTTCTATTTGTCTCCTTGCTGATGTCCCTGAACAATGTCCCAAGTATTCATATTCAGCCCATTAATACCAGAACCCCAAAGTCACCTGCCAAATCAGTCCAGCACAAGGGACAGTTCACCCAGTCAAGGCCTGTCCCACAGTCCCTATTTTATGATGCCTAACTTCACAGATTAATGTAAGTCTTGCTTACTAATGCTTACACATTGCTCCATAGAATTGCTCTCTTCCTGCCATTAGTTAACATGCAACCTGTTATACATAAGCATGCAGTGATTTTATCTCTTCCCCAGACACATCCATTTTGTTATTTTAACAAGTGAACTTTTCATTTCTTTTTAGGTGATGGGGAGAAGGTCTGCTAGTTCTAGGATAAAATACCAGCTTGATGAACAGACCTCATAGGAAAGTATTAAAAGCACATGAGGGTGACAGCAAAGAAGATAAGCCTGTCGGTGCAGGAAGAAGTTGAACGAAGTGATCACTGAGGACAGATCAAGTGGGATGTTGAGGAGGATTTTTCCCACGTGAGTTCACCCCCCCCGCCCCCCCATTTTGAAGGCACAAGGGGAGATGCTGTAAAAGCAAACCAAATTGGAAACATAAGCAGGAGCCATGAGATGTAGGACCCTGAGAACAGAAGCTGATTTTGATGCACAGAACAATGAAAAGTCACTGAATTGACTTAAGGAGGCAACTGTATAATTAAGAGATCTCTAGGCACCTTCTCAAAGATGTCATGACTTGTAGTCAGGGTGAGCTAGCAGAACAGCAAAGCAATATTGCAGGCTATCAGCTTGTTGATTTTCCCCCATCCCCAGAGCTTCTATATTGTGCTGGAAAACTCCAAAACCAAGAAAACATGGGCAGAAATGTGATCTTTTTTCCACACTTTAAAAATTATTCTGCTGTAGCATCTTGGTGAAAAGTTCTGTGGAGAGCTAGGTCAGGGATCCACACAGATAATGCAGAAGAAATACATCCATTGGGTAGGAGCTATTTAAATATTTGATGGCTAATATATTAAATGTTAATTGAATACTACAATGATTTTCTCCCCTGGACAGCACACAATTAACATTTAATTTGTTATAAAATATTTAAAGTTATGAAATATCCGAGGGCAACTGAAACATCTCTTCCACCAAATTGTCTTGGGACAATGTGTTAAGGGGACAAAAGGTCAGGTTAGCATTTCAGATTCCTCCAATGATCGACACAAGAGACGTGGGAAAAGGTTTTAAAGCTGGCACAGTTCAAGGACATAGTCAAAGGACATAAGGGGACACATGCAGGTATCTGATCCTGTCTCATCCAGGTTAAGTGAGATCACAAGTCCTCATGGCTACAATGCACCCAATATGAAAAGTGCTGTGATGACTATCCATTCCTCAGAGAAAAGCAAATGCTACACACTCAGATCAAGCATCTATCTCAATGTTATTTGTTTCAGAGATGCCAGTGAGGGATCGGAGTCTTAAGTGCTCCACACTCCTTCACTGCAATGCATATTGACAAGAACAGGATTCAGATGATACAAAGCTACCGCTTTGGCTGCCCCAATACTTCACTAAGCATCAGGCATGGTAATCAGCTTGGGATGTTAAAATTAAGCCAGTTGTTTAGGACCGGAACACAAATCTCTCTCATGTGCTGTAGCAGAGTTGAACATCCTAGCACTTCACAAACTTACCTTATTCTAGTGCTTTGTTTAGCAAGAGGGGTAGGAAACCTTTGCTAAGACCTGAATGTGGAAAGGGACTTTTGATTAGTCCAACAGTAAATCCTTCAGGAAGTTTAGGAAAGCTCAGCCTCAATAGTCCTGATATTTTTGAAATAAATCTCAAAGAGCAGAAAAAAACCCAGAGTTTTACTGTGTATCATTCAGGAGACAAAGGAAATTCATATACAGGCAAACTAAACCTCTTTTGCAGGTACCCTTAAAGAAGTGACTCCCATTGCTAAGAAATCCTGAATATCCCCAAGAATACAGAAGGTTCACCTACTCGACTCCACATTATTTGGCCTGGACTTACCTCTGCTTTAAAAGGAATACATGCTTTGTAAAGCTCACTCCTTAATGCAGCTTCTTTTTAATTCCTAACTTTTCTGGGCTCAAACCTTTCATTGACTGTTTTCTAAACATCTGCTGAACAAACTCCAAGCCTTAGGCTTGTAACAATGGATTATTTCTACCTAGAAGACTTTTAGCTTCCAGAAGCTCCTCTCACCTGCTGCTTAGAAAGGTTTGACTAATGTGGGGAAAACAACATATTCAGTTCATGACTACATGGAAAATGGCACCAGGAAAAAAAATCCAAGTCTTTATCAGATGGAGGTCTATGGCCTTCATGTTACACAGTGGCTTACTCCCTCCCTCATGTTCCTTTGATAAGAGCCGTATTGTCATCAGCTGCCATGGTGAATCACCATCACTGCATGCACAAGTATACAGTGTCACAGGAAAAACTGCCTCCGACAAACTGCAAGGCTTGCCTGTGGGAACTGACTGACAGCTTGCAGCAAGAATTTCTCTGGACCAAAGATGGTGGTCCTGGGCCCCAGCTATAAGACAGAGGGGAGCCTTCTGCCTGAAACTTTCTGCTTCTGTGTGGCAGAGAAAAGAGGGTTATAAGAGTACACGGAGAAGGCAAGGGTGCCTATACACTCAGAGGATCATAGTAATCATGGAGGATAAAATACTGTACATCTGAGGTCATGGTCATCATAGACTGCTGCAAGAGATGAGTCTGGCAGCCCCTTTGGTGCCACCAATAGAGAAGCTGCACATACAAGCAACTCCAGAGAGCTGAAGAAATGTCCAAACTAAAAGATTTGTTCAAGTCAATGCTGACTCACCAATTCAAAGAGACTCTTGATTTCATACACTCGATGGCTCAGCATCTTAGAATCCAGCATTTCAGTCTGACCTCCTGGAAAAAGAGGTCTTTTTTCAGTTTGTCTCCTCTTGCTCCTTGAGCCTAGTACTGTGGGAGGTCTTAGAGGATTTTAGCACTGGGAGTGGCCTTGGACAATTTTTGTCACGAAAAGACAAGAAACAGGAGACTATAGAAGCACTAAAGGTCAGAAATTATATGCTTTTTTCAGAGCTGGGCAGAGCAACTTCAGAACACTTCTGTGAAAAAGAGGTGCTGTAGCACAACTGATGGGCATGAGCAGACATGGTGGTGAATATAGAACATGAGCTGGTGAGGTTCTTTTGTTCACCCAGTTTGCCAACCAGATCTTTGATCACACCTTGGACTTCTTTCTTCCACCATGTCAGACTGCCCTTCCTTGTTTCACTCTCTTCTCAGCCAAAAATGGATTTGCCCAAGTAGGACCTGGTATGGTGGCTGCCACTTACCTACCCAGTGCATCTAGCCTTGTGGCAGGTTCCTGTAACACCGTAGTATATCAGTGTCATACCTAATTACCATTCTCTGAGGACTGAGCCCATTAACAAGCTGCACTGAAAACAGATCTGCATACTAATTAGGGAGCTGCCTAGGAGGATATTAATTAGGGGTGACACTTTCAGGGCAAGTTCTACTTTCCTTCTTTGTATCCCATTCGAGACATGGCTGGAAAATGTGAGTACAATACAAATAGAGAAAAGATGGGTCATTATAGGAACAGCCTGTTGCTGTAGCAGAAGACAAGAGCAGAGAAGTTACAGTAATATTCCTTTTAGGACTTGCTACTGTCTCAAGGAAAATTCTAGAAAACCCCTAAACGTATTTTCCTCTACCATTCTTTGAACCTAGAAAGGAAAGACATGAGGAAACAGGGATAGTTCTCCTGCTACTTTCATTTACACTCCTCTAGGTCTCTAGTACAAATGTCTCATACAGGTCTAGCAGCCTTGGCAAACATCTGGGGTACATGCAAGGGGATCAAGAACTCAGCTTCTTGTCCTGGCTTTGACAGTGTCAGAATACTTGTTGCTTGAGTTCTCAGTTCTGTTATCATCTTCAGTCTCATATAGCACGCTCCTCACACAGCCCTGAGCACTGTCTAGCTTTGCAGCCACAGGCCCCCATTCCCTTCTACAGAACCACCCTGCACTTACAGCAACCCTGAAGAGACAGAAACAGGGCAAGTTTGCAACTTACACCAGAACCTGGAGACAGGTTTCACAGAACTTTACAAACAGCTGAATTTTATTGTTAAGACTGGAGGTAGGAAAGAAGCAGCAGGAGTGAGAATGCCACAACAAGGAATATCCCATTTAGAAGTGCACACCACTTGTTTCTTCACTGCACATCTTCATATATTGTGTTTGTGCACAATTCACACATCTGTTAACACATCACTGTACAAATAATTTCATCTCCTACTAAACTGCTGCCACCTTACTTGCTATATTCTCAAAGCATCCCCTACCATTAGTTTCTGGGTGTCTCACAGAATGAGGAAAGAAGTAAAACAACTGCTAGATCAGATCATGTCTGCAGGCCATACAGTGCAGGGTCCTGACTCCCACTGTGATCAGCACAAGAAGCTGCAGAAGAGCATAAGCAATTAACAACCTGCCAATAGGGCAAGTTTCCTCCTTAATGCCATCAGTTATTAGTGAGCAGATACCCTCAAGCATGAAGGTTTAGATCCCTTCTGCATTTTTAACCTGTCTAATGTAATTGTATATGCTCTCACTGGCTATTTCAACATCCCTTTCACTTCTGAATTCTGCTGAGCTTCTGACCTCAAAGTTATCACATGGCAGTGAGTTCCACAGCTTAGTGGCACTGCAAAAATGTACCTGTTTTTCCTCTTACAAGGGAATGCAGATTACGCAATGCAGATTTCCTGCACGTTCTAGTGCTCACATATATGCTTCATTTCAGCTTCTTTCTTTAAAAGGTCAAATAGCACAGATAGATTTTTTGGGTCAGCAGCTGCTGAGGAAGCCAACAAAACACTCCACTTTTCCCACCCTTTTTCCTTGAGGCTGAGGTCACTCACCTGACATCGGGAGGCAACAGAAGCACTGCTACTCCACAAGGGAAGACAAGCCAGGAGCTGATGATACCCACAGCATCCCCTCAAATCAGAGGCACAGCCCCATGGTATCCAAACAGGGTCAGGGCAGAAGCAGGTTCTGCTGACAGTCCAGTGATGAACAGCAATGGAATGAGCCAGGTCCTGAGTCCACTGACGAAGTCCAGTCAGTTGAGGCAGCTGGAGATGAGGCTACTTGCAACATCACTCAAACCAGCATTGAGGGTCTGGGTTGGAGTCTAAAAGCAGTTCCTGGACCAATGGTAGAGGGTGCATCACGGAGGGTCCAGGTGAGGCTAGTCAGGGTCGTTAAGCCACACAGGTGCACTTTGGGCCTTGATAGGCAAGTGATTAGCATGGAGTCCCATCTGCATGTAAGCCTCTATGGCAGAAGGCAAACCTTTTCCTCATTGTGCTGAGGCTCTGTAAGATAACACAGGCCAAGGAAGCTTTTCCAATTTTATAAATTCCTGTAAGACTCAATGGATGCAACCAAGTTGGGGAGACTGTTAGACAGTGGGCAAAGTTAGTTGCATTGACTCTTACACTGTTTTTTCAGTTGCCCTGAGTACCGTCACAACAGATAGCTTTCCAAGGAGTATGTGAAGTACTAGGATTCACTTCTGGTTTACTCTCTTCCTCTTTCCTCCTCCTGTTTCAACAGGGTTTGGGACTTGTATCTTAAGGTCTATACACTTTTTTTTTGTGAGGAGGAACATTTGCACTTTGAGGAGAGGTCAGTGGGACGACAGAGTAGCCTTAGCTCCTGTAGGAGTTCAGTTCATCTTAGTCTAGCTCCTGTAAATTGCCTGCTTCCTTCAGATAGAAACTTAGGCCTTGGAGTCAATGATTCCTGTCCAGCAGTGTACATCCTGGCTCTGTCTGCACCTTCAGCCACTGATGCCTTGGAGGACAGCCTTGAGATTAGTCTTGCCTAGCTTCCATACTGCAAGCTGAGAGTGTAGCCTCAGGCACAGCAGAGCCATGATTCCCACCACATGTGGGACCACAGAAGCCCACATATACTCAGCATGATACCTTGCCGCCAGGCACAGCCTCCAAAGTAGCCCCCTGAGTTGACTGTGAAGAAGCCACAGAGTCCAAATGCAAAGCATTTGCACTTCTTTGCACAACTTGCTTTCACTGAGGAATAGACGTGGCCTGTGTCAGCCCTTGCTGCTGGCTGTATCCCACGGGTACAGAGCAGCAATGTGTTCAAAAGAACATTGCTGGGCTCTATTCCCGGACTCATCTGTATGCTAGGGATGATTTCCCCAGTGGTTTTCTTCTCCAGTGCTGGTGAATCATCCCCCCTGCCAGAGATGACGTAGCCCAGTAGCTTCTAAACATGCTTCCGGAGAGCATATTTTCTGTCTTTGGATTATGCCAGATGGCATCAAGTGATTAGTGGGTTTAATATAAGAAGCTTCCTGGAGGAGGACACTCCTAGATCCCACTAGAGGATCTTCACCACCGCTCTGGTCCTTCCCCTCCCAAACTTCTAATTACAGTAGCTGGGCCCCTGCTGCACAACTGAGTCTTCTGCTACTCTGTCAATACACTCTGAACATTTTTCAGGAACAAAGTGGAAAGCATTTCCAGCAAATGCTTTTAATGTCACTTTGTTTGCCAAGAGATGCTGCCTCCTGCTTTGGTTATTGTTACGAGAAAGCATCTTTGCTTAAATAGGAAAACAAGTGATGGTTTTTCCCTGAGTCACTCGTATCTCTAGCTAAGCAGCTTCTGCACTCCCTGGCAAAGGGACATGGCCTGTGCTGAACAGAAGAAAATATTTGGAGTCCTCTTTTTAAAAAGTACCCCTTTGTAAGTATCACCTCACCACTTCAGATGAAATCTCTTGTCAAGCATCTGTCTCCCCTGTCTCCCTCCTCTCAGATGAGATCAAATAGATTGTGTGACTGGTGTTTTTGGGGCTGTAATCCATGCTAACATGCTGTGCTCTTTGCCTCTCTCTTGTGCCTAGACTCCACCTACAAATATATTATGGCCTCATATTTCAAGTCAGTAATTTTGGGCGCATTTCAAGTGAGAGGTGCTGAGGGAAAGCACAGCTCCCTTCATAAGTTTACAGCGGATAACCAATAAGTTAACTGTATACCTTTCCCAACAGTGATCCATTCCCTCCTGGGAGCAGTTTGGAAGGGTGATGCTCCTTGCTTTCCCAGTAGGCCAGTATCCCTGAGGGAACAGTATCTCCCATGGTCCAGTGCACTCTCATCTGTGGTACAAGGCACTAAAGCATCATAGGTTTCTTCAAATTTTCTATTCCTGGCAGTTTTCTGAGCAGCTTTTTATTTCAGAATAGCGTCTCTGCTCAAGTAGTAGCTGCTTATGCCTTCCAATCTTTGTTACTCTTATCTTGAGGAAACATTTAAGCAAGGGCAAACATCTTTCTTGTGAAGGAGCAGAGTGAGGACCTCACCTGCATTAAGCAGCATCACCATTGCCATGCCAACTGGCAGCTCCCAGGGGCAGCCTGCATATGACATTCAACAACCATTTAGCTGTGGTACCTTTTCCTCAGTGGGGATTTTAGAGCTTGGGACAACTGAAAATCATGCCACCTTCTGTTAAACAGGATGATAGCAGAGTTCCTACCTGTCTCACAATCTGTCTTGAGTGGTCGACTGCAAACTGCCTCCGTGGACAGCCCATTCCCCCATACGGTGCCCAGGGTCAAAGATTCTAAATGTTGCTGTAACACAGAAGCCAAGTAATCACAAATTCAGATTTATGGTACATCTGCAGACAGTTCTTCTTTTACTGCCACACTAGATTCTTTTTACAGGTTGAGCCAACATAGTTTAAGAAGATAGCAGTTCCTACTGTTTGTTACAGCCCCTCATATGAGAGGGCTGCCCTCACAGCTGAGACATAAAACCACTCATCTAAGCATGCCTAAGGAGTTGTAGTCTTTTATTCTGCTTCAGCTAGGTCTGCTAAAGACACCTGCCTGTGCTTTCACTACCAGCTCTGTCACATGCAACTAGTGTCAATCAAGCATTTAATCATTGCAACACCTCACTTTTCCTTCCCGCACCAAGTTACAATCCAAAATGTTCATGCAAGTGCCTAGACTTGCCCTTTGCAGCATAAATGGAGACTGTGGCATCCAAAATGGTTTCCAAAATAACCATCACATTGAGCAAGGAGAAAAAAAGGAGCGTTGTACATAATAACCTTGAAGGACAGAGACCATCCCTGAAACAAAATGATCCTGAAGACATAGACCATAATCTGTATACTAAAAGGCAAAACAAGGGCATATGGTCCACAACTTCTCCTTCCACATATCTCTGTGTCATTTAAACAGCTCCACTGGTCTGGATGTACCATGACACTGCACATCTAAACATCACATACCTGCTTAGTTGAGAAGCCACAAGGAGACCACAGAGAGGAGTGTGAGCTCATGCAGTGGGAATTTCAGAAACTAAGAACAGAGAAAACAGAGAGGTGTGAATGCTGAGAGCAGTCCCCGGTGCACACGCCATTGAGGTCACCCCTCCTTGCCCCATAGCAGCATTGTATCTGCCTTTTCTATACTTATCCCTTGCCCCCTCTCTGCCTTCCAAACTGCAGCTTCTTTCAACAGCGAGGAACTTAAGTTTCTAAAGAAACAAGGTGATCATACTTCCCAGACACTGAATCCTGTATAACAGCCACATTTTCTACAGCACAGTATCCTGACAGCCACTTCACAGTGAGGATCATCTACAAACAACTCTCGTGTAAAATGTATTTGCTGATACTGCACATCACTTTTGACTCAAATCTGAAGTTTGTCTGTGTTCGTGCAGCTTCCCTTTACCTGGTCACCTTCCTCAGAGCAAGTTGTTGTTGTCATTGCCACCTTGTTCCTGTTCTCTCTTTCCCCCCTGTTGCTTCCTCAATACAGTTTTGTGCCAAGAGCAGTTGTAAATGCATGTAGTGGGGTGTGTTCTTCATCACCTGAAACTCTCTCAGCATCTCTCCAGGCCTGGGAAACAGCTGAAGAAACACTGAGCCTCTTCACTGTTCACTCAGGATGCCTCACTTTTTGCTTCATCTTTTAATGGCTCTACCTCCACCTTGCACCCACCTCCTCCATCTCTGCCTAGGCAAAAGTAATCCACTCTGCAATGCTACTTAACCACAATTTCAGCCAAAACCTACATGAAGCTAAGGCCTGGCCAGAGGGTGCATGGTTGAGGCTGGGACTAGGTCTTAAGGTCTCTGCTCTTCTTCTGTCTGGCTGGCTAAAAGCTGTAGCAGTACACAAATGTTGCTGAGTGTCATGGCCAAACTGCTCCCCAGTGACCTTCCTACTCCTTAGCTCCGTTACAAACTTCCCTACTTCTCTGCCTTATTTTCTTGATGTTACCTGTAACTATGTCTTCTCCTCTCAAGCCTGGCTGTCAATCACCCATGCCCTTGTGCTTGCCCTCTATAATTTCATGTGCCTCACTGCTTGCATGTCTCAGACAGGTGTATAGTGCAGCCACTTCACCTCTCAGCAACCTACTGCCAGCCTGATGTGGAGAATAGCAGACACCACAGTCCATGCTCTGTGAGCATCTGCAGAGGGCAAGAAGTGAGGATGTCCCTCCTGTTCAGATGGCAGCACCCTTCAGGCTGGTGATACTCTGCTCCTTGCCTGAGCCATCAGACTGTGGGTATTTGCATGCAGCCCAGGATACTTATAGGCATCTGGAAAGCTTCGGAATAAACAAAAATTGAGTAACCTGTGGGTCTTAGCAGCTGCAAGAGCTGGACAGTAGCTGTGAGTACATGGGAGAGTGACTACATCCTAAATGAAAGACCAGAACGTCACCTTAGTCCTACTTTGGGCATCAGATAATGTGGACCATAACATGTCTCTGAACAGCCCACTAAAGAAACCTCTCTCCCTCCCCTGACTCTAAAAGGAGCCAAACCCCTTTCCGTATAACCCCATGCAATGCTACAGGCTTGGG
>NW_009635129.1:0-4008 GCF_000690535.1 Cariama cristata
AGCCCAAATGATTCTATGACTCTATGATTGTCCTGGATTTCACCCGCTTTGAAATTTTATATTAAAAGTAATGAGGAATTATTATTTCATCTGGTAGTTGAGCTAAAACAACAGTGAATTGTGTTTTCGTGAATTACTTAATCTTAAATACAATTTCTAGTTTTCTGAAACAGAAAAAAAATCTAATTGAAGAAAGATAAAATATCCAAGGAATTTGAAACTGTACCTCTAATCATCCAAAATTCTGATTTCCTTTGATCATAAATTGCTGATAACTATTTCTTTGGTATTAACCCGTAGTGCTCCATATAATAACTGAAAATACAGACAAATACAGATGTACGCTTAATTTTGGAAAGTATATTTTTTTCATACTCTTCGTGGTCACAGCAACCAAACTATGATTTTACTGTCATGCATACTAGCTGTTTTCGCACAGCCGTTGTACACACACTCTGCAGTGAAGAGAAGAAACATGACATACAAAGTAAGAGGAAAATCTCTGTTAGTATCAGCGGTACAAGGAAGTAGAACTGGGAAGGACAGCATTTATAGGAGTCCTGGTATTACAAAATAGAACCCACTCTACTAAGTACTGTGAAGTAAAATGTTCCTAGACAGCTGCATTGAGCAAAAGCAGCCTGAGCTGTAAAGCGTGGGAGCAATTCCATAGTAACCATGGAACAGTCATGCCAACTGCATACACATCATGCCCTATGCCACCACTTACAGACTCGCAGATGGTTCTAGGCACTGATGCTTCAGCTGCATGAGTCACCCAAAATGCAGGTTTTTTATACAGAAGAAATTTGTATTAGATATACTTTTTATTTAGTGATTGCCTAAACTGAAAGGAGACCTCTGTGTGTGTGTGCATGTACAAAGAATCAGTGTCTTAAAAGATTCATCTGTTTGGGCTTTTTAAACAAATAAGGTGTGATGGTAGAAAGATTGTATTACCACTTTGTCTGTTCAGTTTGCTGCATGTTACGTTCTGTTAGAAAGATGTCTGTGGGTAGCAGAGATGAAAACTGTCAGTTTGCCTTGGACACTAGTGAAGTGAAACCCTGAACTGGGAGGAAACTCCCACGGTAGGAATGGGAGGTTGCTGCATGCCCAGCTACTGCACAATGAGAGTTAGGGTAAGGCAGTGCCTGGACTTTGGGGTGAGGCAGGCAGGAGGTGAGTAAGATGACAAGCTGGCAGTATAAGGGCAGATGGGAGCCTCCTAACAACACAGAACCAGGCTTCCAAAAGGGTAGAAAAAAGATATCTTTTTCTGAAGACCCAGCAGAGGCTCACTGTGGTTTGCTTGAACTTTGGAAACTACAGAAAGGTGATAGATGATAAGTGAGATAAAATGACTGGCTTTGCAAGGACTCTGGGGAAACATTTGTTGACAAAATGTTTTATATTAATCCATCCACCATTTTTTTGACAGATACACAAATTCCTGTGGTGCAAGTCTAGTGCCTCTGTCAGCAATGGCAGCAGCTGGTGGTCAATATGGGGTTTAAAAGTCAAAAGCTGTACTCCAAAGATTTCCGCCTATAATGGTGACATAATGTTAACTAATTATCATGAGATGCCCAGACTGCCTCCAATAACTTGGGTTTTGGATCTTGCATGGAAAAGGAATATTGCCTAAAAGACTGGAAAAAAGAACTCAAGCATTAAAAATATAAATAAAATTACAAGAACTGGAGTGGCTTAAAAACAGGCTTTTTACATGAAAAATATATGTCTTGTCTTTTAAAGCTCCTTTTCTAAAATTTCACCATAGCCAAAAAAAAAAAAAAGAAAAAGGGGAAAATAAAAACTTTTGAGAAACACTTTCTCCAAATATTACAATTTAATAATCACCCCTGCTCTCCAAAATTTTCTCTCAAGATGTTTGGAAGTAATCTTTCCAGTATATTTAACAAGAACTGTTTTGGATGGTAAGGTGAATTGACATTGGCTGGCTGCCAGATCCTCACCCAGTTACTCTCTCACTTGGCCTTTTCAACAGGTCAGGAGAAGAAAAGAAGATGAAAAACTTGTGGGTCAAGATAAAGAGAAGGAGATCACTTACCAATTACTGTCATGGGCAAAGCAGACTCAACTTGAGGAAAATTAATCTACTTATTGCCAATTAAAATAGAGTTGGATAGTAAGAAGCAAAGGTAAATTAAACTAACATCTCCCCCTCCTCTTTTTTTTTTTCTGGACTTATCTTTACTCCTTCATTCCCAACTCCTCTACCTCCATCCCACCCTGAGAGGCATAGGGAGGAAGGATGAGGAATGGATGTTTTGCTCATAACAGTTCCTCTGTCTTTCCTTCTTCATCACACTTTTCCCCTGCTCCAGCATGGGTCCTCCATGGGCCATAGTTCCTGCCAGGAGGCTGCTCCTGTGTGACGTCTCCATGGGCTGCAGTTGCTTTAGGGCATTATCACCTGCTCCAGCATGGGGTGCTCCATGAGCTGCAGGGGAATATCCTCTGACCTTGGTGTTCACAGAGCTGTTTCTCATACTTTTTTCCCTCAGTCTTCACTGCCTGGCACTGTTTTGCCCTTTCTTAAATGTTTCCACAGAGGCAATACCAGCTTGGCTGATGGGCTCAGTTGTATCCTGTGGTGGGTCTTCTCACAGATGCCACCACTGTAGCACCCCATTACCAAAATTTTAATTTTGCAAGAGGAAGACCATAAAAAGTTTAAGGCCTCTTTTCAAGCTGCCTGTTTCGTAACTAAGGTAGATGCTATGCGTCTAATTCTTAAAGACTGATTTACTCTCAAGCAACATCTAATTCCTTTGAGTGTTTAAGATGAAAAATTTTATTCATTTTGGAGAAAGAAGTTTCTTTGGAGACAGCTGAAGATGATCAGAACACACTGACCTGATGATACAGAAATTAGGGACACAAGTTCCAACACATTGTGGAGTTGCACACAGATAACTCTACTACAAGTGTATTGATCTTTCCTCTACTTGTTTCTTGGAGTATGGAATAACTTGCATATAGTTTGATCTTGAACTTTATTAGGATTAGCTTAAAATTTTGTAGGAAGTCTCTTAGGTACAGAGTTCTCTCAGAAACTGATATATCTATGTCATAAATCATCTTCAGGCCATGAGAGAAAAGCAAAACCACAGCAAACATACATGAAGTTTTCCCAGTGTGATTTCTCTTCTTTAGCTTCATGGTTTTTATCTATTTAGAAACCTTCTGTGGATTTCTCTTCCAAGTATTTTACTAGTCCTCTCTTGAAATCATTTGTGGTTTTGATCCTTAACAATCTTTGGTGAAGAGCTCCAACTATTTTCTCCTTGTGCCATGGAAGTGAACAAGCTAATCCAAACCAAGGATAAACTCAAACAAACTTTATTTCACTGCAATGCCAAACCAAGCAAAAGAAACCAACAGAAAACAGGGACAATCCCAGAACCAATCAGCACTCCCATAACATGTGAAACACCACTACAGATTTGTCGTGCCAGCTGAGGTCTTATTACTACATGGTGACACAAAAGAATGATGCGTACACACTCATTCTCAAAGGGGAAACTCTGTCAAGGGCACCCAGAAAAATTAATCACTTCCCCAAAGGGGCAAGGGGTCACTCAAGGATATATCCAGAAGAAACAGTCACTCATCAAGGGAAGTTTAGGGCTTTCAATACTAGGAAGTTTCCTCAGACGGCATACCAATCTGAGGGGAGAGAAAACAGAATCACAGAATTGATTAGGTTGGAAGGGACATCTGGGATCATCGATCCCAATCTTTGTCCTAACATCATCATGTCAACTAGACCATGGCATTAAGTGCCATGTCCAGTCTTTTCTTAAATACCTCAAGGGATGGTAACTCCACCACCTCCATGGGCTGCCCATTCCAATACCTAATGACCTTTTCTGTGAACAAATGCCTCCTAATGTCTAACCTGAACCTCCCCTGGTGTGGACTGAGACCATGACCTCTCGTCCTGTCACTAGTTGCCTGGGAGAAGAGACCAGCCCCCAA
>NW_009635129.1:4714-11657 GCF_000690535.1 Cariama cristata
TTTGTCACCTGGGCACACTGCTGACTCATGTTGAGCCGGCTGTCGACCAACACCCCCAGGTCTTTTTCCGCCGAGCAGCTCTCCAGCCACTCGTCCTCAAGCCTGTAGCATTGCATAGCATTATTGTGACCCCATGGGGTTGTTCTTGTTGAATTCCATGCTGTTGGTCTCGGCCCTTGTATCCCACCAGTCCAGGTCTCTCTACCCTCCAGCCATCCTACCCTCCAGCAGATTGACACTCCCACCCAACTTGGTGTCATCTGCAAATTTACTGAAGGTACACTCAATCCCCATGTCCAGATCATCTATAAAGATGTTAAACAGCACCGGGCCCAAAACTGAGCCCTGAGGAACACCGTTAGTAACCGGACACCAACTGGATTTAGCTCCATTGACCACAAATCTCCTGGCCTGGCCATCCAGTCAGTTTTTTACCCATTGAAGAGTCCACCTATCTAAGTCTTGAGCAGACAATTTATTTAAGAGGATGCCGTGGGAGACCGTGTCAAATGCTTTACTGAAGTCTAGATAGACTACATCCACAGCCTTTCCCTCATCTACTAAGCTGGTCACTTTGTTGTAGAAGGAGATCAGATTGGACAAGAATGATCTTCCTTTCATAAATCCATGTTGGCTGGCCCTGATCCCCTTATTGCCCTGCATGTGCCATGTAATGGCACTCAGGATAATCTTTTCAATAATCTTGCCCAGAACTGAGGTCAGACTGACAGGTCTGTAGTTCCCCTGACCGTCCTTCTGACCCTTTTTGTAGATGGACTTTACACTTGCTAGTTTCCACTCTGCTGGAAATTCTCCGGTTAACCAGGACTGCTGGTAGATGATTGTGAGTGGTTTGGCAAGTTCTTTTGCCAGTTTCCTCATTGCTCTGGTGTGAATCCCATTGGGGCCTATAGACTTGTGAGTGTCACCAGTCAAAGGAGGTCTTCGGTGGGGGCCCCTTTTATACCATGGTCAGATCTGATTTGTGGTCATATTTAGGCATGGTTCAGAAGCTTCTCTGGCGTGGGGCCCCCATTGGCTGAGGACTGTGTCTGTTGACCGGGGGGGTCCCACCCCTTGTGCTCCCCTGCCCAAGGGGTGTATGTGACTGCGGGGCATCAAGCCCCGGTGGGTACGTGAGGGTCGGCACCCAACCAAGGTGCATACATGATGGCTGCGTACGTGACGGTCACCACGGTGGGGAGCAAAAAGGACGAAAAGCAAGGACACAAAAGAGCCAACAGCTGTTGTGCTAGAAGCCCTGGTCTTTGTTCGCGTAGGTTCATCTGCCACAACTTATTACCCAAAGAACAACCTCCTTTTGTTTGTTTTGAAATTAATGCATAAAATTATCAAACTTTCTTTAAAAAAAAAAAAAAAAAAGAAGAAAATCTCTCTTTATTAGAAGATTGTGCCAGAACTTCTCTTGGAAGATGATTAAAAAGTCTTCCAATTTCCGTTCTAAGTATATTCAAGACCAATTCTTTTCCATTTGTTTTGTGCTAGTTATCTGATAGTTAATATGTTGATTCTTTCCGAAAGACTTGCTATGTCCCTTCATAGACATACTTTTGCTAGACTAAACAAACCAAACTTTCTAGCATCTGCTCACAAACCATTTTTCTATTTCTTTAAGTATCTACCATGCACCTTTTCTAGTCTTGATGTTTATTTGAGAATAAAACAGAGATGGAGAAGAGAAATAGATCTAAACTTTTGCCTCCTACCTCTGGAGATTCTGTGTTAGATTTTATTCCTTTATGTTTCTTTTAACTGTGATATGCTAGCATGCTCTGTGTAGCTGGTGAAGGTACCATTCTTTTATTAGAAGATTTTCCACTAGAGGTATTGAAGAAATTGAACACTGTATTGTCATTTACCCAGAGATCTGTGAACAGCTCTGGTCTTATAATAAATGAAAACAAGAATATATGCACAATATGCAAGTTATCACCCTCAAACAAAAAAACAGTTGTAGTTAGAGACAGACCTCAGTCATACCCACTGCATCTCGGTAATCTTTGGAGAAGTTCCAAGTCCAGTGCCAGTTCTGAATTTCGTGGCTTGATCTTTGCCAACACGCAGGGAGAACAATGTTGTACAGGGCTCCGAGAGCGATCTGGCACCTGAAGTCTGCCAGAGGTTCCCAGAAGTCTGGGTCTATCAGTATTATTGGCACCCACAGGTGTCTATATGAGCATGTCTGCCTGTGTTTCTGTTTCTATTTTAAAATGCTGTTTCCCCCCCTGGGGCAATCACCACATTGACGTCAGAACATAACCCAGCACCTCATTTATGTCTGAGAAAAGAGGGAAATAGTGTGGAGAAGAGAACTCAATGGAAAAAATAATATTCAGTGTGTGTTAAAAGCATTGAGGGAGGAGGAGAAAGTGGAAGAGAAGGGAAATTTTAACTCAGTGTATTTATGTCATGCTAAATACAGAAAAACTTGGTTATTTTGGATATAAATACTGCACTAGTATCTGAGAATATAGTTAAGCAATTTTTAAAAATATCTGAATATCTGATTATACATGAAATACCTTGAAGATGTTTCTCATTATTTTTTCTCCATTTGAGAATTTTCTGATTGCCATTAAGCAAAGGTCATGATAAATCTATGATGTCTTTTTCTTTCATTCCGTGTGCTTTTTCTTGGAGTAATTACACATATCTTTGTAGCAGATATTAGGTATTTATAGAACTCTATCTTATTAGTCATAACATCGTGTATGTAACTGAAACTGTTGTGAGCTCCAGATGGAGCTAGACAGTATCTTGTCCAATAAACTCTGGTGTTAATGCACAAATTAGGCAATCTACGCTCATGTGTCTTCTTGAATCAGATAATGACAACATGGAGTTGTAATATGTGTATCTGTTTGAATTCAATAGCCAATATCCAACACTTTTTTTTTTAATAATGATTTGGTTATTACAGTGGACCAGAATGACTTTTAAGATACTCTTGTAACGTCTGTGACCTAACATGGCAGAACACCATGTTATACAGCATAAAAACTGCAGTGTCTTTTATATCTCACCTTTACCTTTTGTCTCTTACTGAACTTTGTTATCCCTTTGCATCCCTATTTCCTGTTCTTTCATTTAATTCATTCTCATTTAACTCTTCTTCTTCTTTCGCAGTCCTGCAGTCCTGTGTGTAAGTGAGAATATCAGCTTTCATTTTTTAACATGGAACTTCTTGTTCTTAAGGTGGTGGATCAGGGTCGAATTATTTAACCCCAAAGGAAAGTACATTATTTATTACTATTTGAAGATTTTTTTGGTTTAAAAACTGGTCTTATAATTTGGAGAGACTGGCTTCATATTTTCTGGAGGCTTGTGGTTGGCAATATTGCATGGAGCTTCTCCAACCTTGGGCATCTGTAGAGAGACTGATGACAAAAGCAGTCTTTGTATACTTCTGATCTTGGACACTGCTCTCAAATATAGCTGGCTGATATTTTTGTGGAAAAACTGAGTTTGGTTAACATTTTCATTTTTTTTCACCAAAGAAGAAGTGAATCTCTGTCCCTACTTGTTTCTGCATTCTGATTTTGCAACTTCAGGACAAAGAGGATATCCTGACTTTCCTGCTCTTCAGTTAAAACCAAAGCAAACTGCCTGGTTTTCATTCTATTGGTTAAATAGTGGAATAACAAAACAACTTTTAATTCTGTTTGAACTTTTGTGGGATGTTTGTTTTTCATCAAACATGTAGAATATTTGTGCAGTGTTCCTTAAATCTCTGGATGTTGTTGTTAACTGTTGGCACCAAGAGTCCATACCTTTGATTCTTTGCATCACTAACAGCTGACGATCCGGGAAAAAGTAATATACACCTTCTCCCGACAACCCAAAAGGTCCCCTTTGCAGTTCTTTGGGAAGCACGGCGCTTTGCTGAGGGACATTGCCCTCTGCAGCCTGTGCTCGCAAACAGCAATTCGGTGTTGGCCTCACTCTGCGGTCTGGGGTACCAGGAAAGCTTAGCTCTATTTCGGTTACACTAGCTCTGTTTAACCCAAAGTGGAGTTTTTTGTTGTTGTTGTTGTCAGGACTTTTTTGGTTTCTTAGTTTGGTGGGTTTTGTTGTTGTTGTTTTTGTTTGTTTTTTTTTTTTTTACTCGAGGGTTCAGTTTTTTTGAAGGAAAAGGTACAGAATGTGTAACAACATAGCGAAAGTCAAAAGACACTAGTTCTGTAGGTAAAAAAAAGCAGGAAAAAAAAAGAAAAAAAAATTTAAAAGGCTTATGCCTGCCTGCTTTTCTCGAGCAAAGCTACAGTTGTCTGTTAGGTGTGCAAGGAATTCAGGATCAGATTCAGTCATTAGCGCTAGACGCTGAGACACTAGCTGGTTAGGTAACCTGGCAGCCAAGTGTTGGAAACATCCAAACATGTCTCAAACACAACACAAAAGAGGTTGATTTACTGCTTTCCCTGCAGCCAGAGCTTGTTTCCATAGAAATAGCTTTGGGTTGCTTCCTGGTTTCATGAGCCCTTTATATACCTCTGGTACAGTGTGTCGCAGCATAAGGGAAAAACATGTGTAGATCTGATTCATCTCTCACTTGTAACAACTTTACACTAGTGCTAATCAAGAAATGTGATTAAATTATTCCTGATCTGTAAAGTAGTTCCTCTTAGTGGGCTAATATTATTTATTTTCCTTTAAGGAGATGCACTAAAGTTATACTGCTTACAATATATTCAGAAGAAATTAATGTGATTTTTTTTACGTAAAACAAAACTTTTTACAGTAAATTTTTTTATATTTTTACATGTAAAAATTTTACCATTTTAATAGTAACTTGGAGCTATGTGATCCCATTATATTCAGAATAATTGACAGAGATAATTTCAGAAACAAGAATAAGCAGCATTTTTCACTGCATTGTTTTTCTTTTCCTTTTTTACATAAATATGAAAGTTTTATTTCTCATTAAAATATAACATTTAAAGTCATTTGTAAAAGAAAAACATGTTCATGTACTAGCCTGGTAGTTTATTATGCATAAGTAATTATTTAATTCAGAAATTTCAAATCAGCCCATTTGCAATGAGTTACCTAAAGCTGTAATACCTCACCTCAGGAAAGTTGTCAGAAATGCTAAATACAACAGTCTCCTCTCAAAGAGGCCATGCCCTATCAGCTTATAGCTGATGTCAGTGTCTTACTTATTTCTAAGAAAACTAAGTCTGTAATGACTGAGGAAATCAGGTACTATGCTGATAAATATGCAAAATGATGGCTATAATTTCTTGATAGGCAGAATAATAAGGTATGTACCTAAGTTATACACTTCAGAGAGTTCCGCTTTTCTTATAATTACTTTGGATGAACCGTGTCCTATGCTAATAACAGAGACTAATGCAGCATATGAGATGCTAATGTTTTGCAGCATTCAATGCCTCCAAATTCAAAATGTCTGTATTTCTTCTTTTGTGTGATTTTGTGCTGTTATGTACTAAGGTTGCTAAGGACCCACCTGAAAGCACTTATACACATGTCTGTTTCCATACCTACTTAATAGAGCTCTTAAGTATGTTCTTCAAATCTTCTTAAAGTCAATAAGAATTGCACATATACCTAAATAGTGAGATGAGTTCGAAAGAACAGCCCTTACTGAGAGGAGGTCTGGTCCAAAATTTAACAAAGTCAAGAACATTTCCTTTGGTTTGAATTGGCTTAGGTGGTATATGTCTAAGAACAAAACAGTTGTTGCTTCAAAACAGCTCACCGTCTGAATATAAACGAAAGCAAACCAGGTGGATAGGAACCAATAGGTCAATGGACACAGTGGTGTACCTTTGCTGAAATTCAGCAAAAGCTTTTCTTATACACATAGGGTATCAGGAAGAAAACACAAACCTGAAATGCACAATGGCGAAAAAAAAGGCTTTATTGGTATTAGTGTGGGTTTTAATCTATCCTACTTTAAATATTTTTTATCTTAGTTGTTTCTATCTCTTCCTCTTCCTCTTGTACCTAATCGTAGAAGATGCATGATTGCAACCACTTTTTCCAGTTCCATCCTACGCTTTTCCAGTACATTTTTTCTCCTATTGAATTTATGTTGCAGACTCTAATTGTCTCTATTCAAGTCAGTGTCCATCTTCATCCTTAGTGTAGCTGGCAGATTATTTCAGCACTTTTGATCAAACTTTTCTAAAATTTGGCTTCATGATCAATTCTTTCCTCTGCCAGTGCTCTTGTGAGTCTGTGGACTTCTTCAGTGCATCCTTCACAGAAATTTCCTTATAATCTGCTTTCTGAGGTGGTTTCTTGGTGACAGATTTTCATTTGGGGCTATAGTAGCCAGGGCCCACAGGTGAGAACTACCAATGGTGTTATATTCAGCTGTATTTTTCCCATCTTACTCAAACATGGACTGCATTGTAGCTGTGTTCTGGGTATCTCTCATTTTTTATACTTATAGTGTAGCCTTCATAGCACATACAGATTTAGCTCCTGTCTTTGTACTATCTATTTAGTTCTCCTTTCCAAAGTAAAATCTTGGCCTTTCTGACGTTTCCTCATGGATTAGTTTTTAATTTTTAATTGCACATGTGCTGAAGGCTCCACTGATCAGCATATTTGGTAAATAAGAAAGTTTGGTGCAGTTCAGGCTATAAATAAGGGGAGATCAAACTTATAATTGGTGCAGAGCTGTTGCTCTGGTTTGGCTAAAACAGTACTATTTCTGCTTTCAGGGGTTTTTCTTTCAGTTTCTTCTAAGTTTCTTCTAAGTAACTGCACTTTCTGAAAGTTTTTTCAGACACTGTCTGCTTTTCAGACTTGATAATGCTCAATGTTTATAGTTGCTAGTATCAGTAGGATTGGTATGCAGAGAGGCCCATGTTTATACTTATCCCTATGAGAATCAAGGACACTGCTGGCCTGCTTTTGTTAAGCAAGTGAAAAAGTTGTAAAAGGGTCACAC
>NW_009635130.1:0-14296 GCF_000690535.1 Cariama cristata
TGAGGGACACCGCTTGTCACCAGCGTCCACCTGGACACTGAGCCATTGACCACCGCCCTCTGGATGTGACCATCCAACCAATTCCTCATCCATCAAACCGTCCACCCATCAAATTCATATCTCTCCAATTTAGAGAGAAAGCTGTTGTGGGAGACCGTGTCAAAGGCCTTACAACAGTCCAGATAGATTAGAGGATGGTGAGGGGCTGTGTGTGGCATCAAGAACATGAATAGGTAAGGCGTGTGTATAATGAGGATAGCTTTTGGATTAAAAACATCAAAACTAAACCAGGAGTTCAAACAGCACTTGCTCTCTGCTCATCGGAACGTGTATGGCTTCACATGTGTGGAGATGTCCTGGTGAAGAGGAGAGCCTGGATGCCGGTGCAGAGAGCGACTCGGTGCGTGGGGCTGCGTGGCACAGCCACGAGGTTGAGGCATGGCACTGCAGTAATCACCCCCAGACCTCCACTGAACTCAGCGCTGCTGCCCGGATAGGGCTTTGCTGCTATTGTTTCACTTTGATCTACACATCTCCGTCCTAAGCCGAGTCTATGTTAGCACGGCAGGGTGCAAGCAAGCGCAAGAGATGGTGCGGGGTGCAGTAAGCTGTACGAAGTGCTGTAAAACAGAGATAGGGAACTGGGCCAGCCTATAATAAAGCAAAGATCAGAATCGGGACCACATTACCTGTTTACCAACTACAACAATTAGGCAATGAGGAGATAGTTGAAGGTTTTTGTTTTATTTTAATATAGTGATTTAGTCTAATGCTTCAAATAGTTGAAGTAAACTAGATAAATATTATTTTAATCAAGGACTTGAACAAATAATATATTTAATTATTTAAATACCATTTAGTGATTCTGAGCCTGCCCTCTTCTTGTTTAGTGCCTTACAAGAGACAATTGCTCTCAGATTCCTTGAAATGAATAGAAGCTTCCTTTGTACTTTAAAACTAGTCTAGGAGAAGGAAATTGCAAGAACATTTTCAGGTTAATGAGTATGAATTACAAAATTCGAGATGAACATGACACTAATCACTAAATCAATGCAACTCAGAGCAGCTTCACCCTGCAAGTCTCTTCCTCTAGTTATTGTGACAGTGCACAAAGGAATATTTGTCAAATAAATTACATTTTAAAAAAAGAACATGGATGTCATCAAATCATGCAACAATTATTATGTTACCAGTCTCAATGATAAACACCTGGGGCAAATTATGAGGGATTTGGAGGTAGTTTGGGAAGTATTTTGCCTCATTTCTAATGAACCCTGCCCGCGTCTCTGTGCCACTGCTTGTGGCAGGTCACTCGCGGTGGAGCTGGTGCAGAAGGAACCATGCGGAAACTGGCCTAAAGGCTACGGAGCGTCCAAAGCAGCAGGTGACACGCTAGCTGGGGCGAGAAGGGTTTCTTGGCCTTGGGCATGCCAACATAACTGCTTTGCCAATGGGGAGATGTGGAAGAGACGCCACTAATGAGCTGAAGACGACCTGTTCTGGAGATGGGCGAGTGAACCCTGCAGTGCCACAGGCACGCTCACGGTGACACGCTTGCCAGCCGAGAGAGCTGGAAGAGCTGTGCCCGCATTGAGGTTTACGGGGGTGCCAAGCACAGACGCAGTAGCATTTGCCCAGGTCTCCACTTAAAGTTGCCCTTTTGTCACTGCAAACCCTTTGGCAAATAGATTATATCTTTTTTCCCATTGCTGAAAAAGCCACTTCAGCATCACTGCCTGTGGGTGCTTTGGGGGTTCGAGGAGGACGTAGGTGCCAGCATCTCTCGGCACAGTGGCTGGACCACCGAGCCCCTCTGTACATCCCTCCTGCTTCAAAACAGCCCAGGATGACTCAGACCCCACCTCTCCGCGGGGCCTTCGGGTATGGTGGGACCAACGCACAGCAGAGGTTGTGTCCCTCCAGAGCTCCTCAGAGGAGCGAGCAGAGAGCTGCCAGGGAAAACCACTCTCCCTGTAGAGCACCAGACCCGCCAACCCCCAGGCCCTGGGCTCTGTACTCCTGAGCGCCGCCTACCGGCACCGCCTCCGATACCCCGTTGTGTTGACACACGCGCACTCCCACCTTCCCCTGACCGCAGGGCGATGAGACGCATCACAGCAGCACAGCTTTCAAAAAGGTTTAAGTGCAGGACAAAGCGAGTGGCCAAAAGCCCCCAACTGCGATGCTGCCCCACAGCCTGATCCCCATGCACGCCTAGCTCGGGATGGGGAGTGCTGGCCCGAGGCGTTGGTCTGGGATGGGCTGTTCCTCAGGCACTGCATGGATGAGACTAGGAAGAAATAGGAGAAGGGAAAAGTTTCTCTGTAGACAGCTTAAAAAGACACCACTGCCATCTCTAGAGCTTTGGCCCTTATTTTTACAGATGCTTTAATAGCAGCAGTATATTTAAGGGAATTTGACAGGCAAAACCCATCATTGCTACCCAGGAGTATTATCATTTTGTCAAGAAACCAAACAGCAGTGTTGGGCTCTAAGCAGCCAGTTGAAGTCGCCTACAAAGTCACATCTTTGAGTGCCAGGGATCCTCCTGCCCCCTTCTTGAAAAAGCAACACATCGCCTTTCAAAGCCAGAAGCCAAGATTTGGTGAATCCAAAAGGAAGGCAAAGCAAATGTGCAGTCCAGCTAAAACTCCAGAAAAAGGCAGATTAAGGCATTAAGTACTAATTATCTTTGGGATGCAACGAGCCACCTTCCAGCCAGAGGGGTTTCACTACACAATGCCCACGCAGCTCTTCTCCCTTCTCTAACAGCCCCCCAAACACTGCCACGGATTGCTTAATTTTTGCCTCTTCCCAAGTGGGATGGGGAGCCAGTAGGAGCCCTGTCCTCGCCGCCAGCCAGCTCATCCCGGGAAGGAGAAGATGGAGCAGATCCTTGCTCCGAGATGTTCAATGGGACTCTCGGCGCACCACAGAAATGCCTTTGTTTGCCCCAATTCAGTCATGGTTCCAACAACAGAAACGCTCCTAGAGTGGGGATGGTACGGTTTCATGGCAGAGCCCCTTGGAGCTCCTGCCAGGAGCCATCACCTCCTTCTCTGTCCCCTTTACTACACCTCAGCCCCGCAGTGCTGTGCCTGAAGGAACATCTCTCCGTCCACCGACATGTGCTTGCTGCAGTGTTCAGCCAGTTGGAAAGCCTCCCCCAAAGTAAGAGGGGTCAATTTTAAATAAAAATAAAACATACATTCTTCTTAGGGGAAAAAACAAATAATAAAAAAAGAGCCCTGTGTCATCCTTCAAAGAGAGGGTCAGATTTTGTAACTCCAGAAAAGGGAGTAACAGACAATATTTTTGCTGGAGGCCACCTTCTGCCGCGTTCACACCCAAGACAGTCAGCAAAAGCATCAAAGCTGATCGCCCCTTTGCAGAGGTCAGAAACAAAAAGCCAAAACTAACCAACCTAGAGTGGTCCAGCATCCCCAAAGCCATTATGGAGTTAGGTTATCGCTTCTTCAAAGCTGAACATGGCAGTTAAAGGCAAACAGAAAGTTGTTCTAGGGCACAGGACCACAACGTAACTTCTTCTAGCTGCTAAGCAGATAGCTGACATTTCCAAGTAGTCTGTATTTTGAAAATACCATTCGTAAGTATTTTTTGCATCCTTCCCTCTACCCAGCAAATGTTTTTCTCAGTCACTTTTTCTACGAGAGCAGTGTCTGGTACTAGAGAAAACTCAGTTTTGTACTTTCAAATGCAAATATTAACACAAGCAGTCTGCCTTATATTTCTTCTTTTGGCAACACAACATGAGTTTTTTTCACCTACAAGCATAGCTGTTGCAGTCTGAACAGCAAATATTAAATAACTGTGGAAAAATACTCAGAATGAATTCAGTGAAATGAAAATAGGGAAAAGTTATTATCCCAGTATTACAGAAGGAGGAAAGTAGAGTAAATTGGTAAAATTGGAACAACAGAGCTCACATCTCATAGTTTAGAGACTAGAAGACACTTTCCAAATTGTTAAATTCCTACGTGTCCAGTACTGTAGGTTGGAGCAGTGGATTTGTGTCTCCTATTGAGTACATTCTGGTCTTGTTCCATACAATGTGAATGTTTTGTAGTCTTTTCAGTCCCTTTTAATCTTATTCAAATGTGTTTTTGAAGCCAAGCATGTCAACCCATCTACAAAAAGCCTTTTGTTATTATTTTCAGTTTCTAATTACATACATAGAGTAGGGAAAAAAAAAGTCTTCCAAGGATGAGCTGAAAGATTATGTTCTTTTGGAGATGCATTCTGATTATCTTCTTTTCTCAGAAACCAATCAGTTTCAGGTGGTACATCAGGAAGCTTAGTCCCTTAAGTGGCAAGAAACTTGGTTAAAGTAGACTTCATCATGGTGCTGGTGCTGCTCTGCCATCACAAGATCTCGGTGCTGCCTGCGCAGAGCTACGAACGGTGATGCAAAGGCAGCTTCAAGACACGCCGTGCACCAGCCTGGGGTGCGAACAATAACCTCGCACACAGGGCATTTGCCCAAGAACTAGTATTATATAGACAATTCCCTTTATTGCTGACCGTGTAGGTGCAAGGTCCTGTGTGGCCCCGTGCTGCGCAGGGAGACCTCGTGTGCTCAGCACAGCCTCTCTGGCTCTTGGCTAGGAAGGGAAGCTGGGTCTTTTCCTAGAAAGGGAATTGGTCCAATGGCACATTGCAAGTTTTGTAAAGGAACGATTAAAAATCTGGTTTACCTCATTTGCTTTTGCCAGCTTCAGCTTCCAACTGTCGGTGGGTCTTGTACTTTCATTCCTAAAAAGCCTCTTCAGGAGTGTGCCAGGCTTTGCATTATTTTTCTTATTCATTCCTGACATTGCTTCTAGATTTTTAAACATCCTTTTAAACTTGAGGACGCCAGAAGCCAGAGAGGCACCAGTGCAACACCAAAGCCCTTGCCGGGGGACGGGCGGAGGGCAGGCTGAGTCCCCAGCCGAGGTCCCCAGTGCCAAGCAGGGAACGCTGACATTAACCGCCCTGCGCGCACTCAGGGAATGCCCAGACGATGGATGGGAGATGCCTGTGAGGAGCAGTGTGGGCAGGTGGATTCATCAGCATCAGGACCCTCAGCAGCTCCGTACCCCCGGGGCTGAGCCTGCGCTTGGGGCTCTTCTGAGCATCCGTCTTAATACTTGAAAGCCAGGCAAGCACTGGGCTGCTGCTTCTTCCTTTCTGTAAGCCAAGAATTTAAACTTTGACTGCACCTGAGGTTGGTGGGGCTTTTCCTGCCGGAGTTGCTGCTCCATGTGGCATCCAGGCAGACGCAGCCTGCTCGTGCTGCCTGATGCCTGTCCGAGCCACCTTCTGTGCCTGTGGCTGCAGCAGCTTAATGGTTTCAACCAGGGTACAAGAGTTCCATTTGTATGGTAAATATGTACTTTCTAGCTAGCAGGAGACATTTACTATTTATTTTTTGTGACCTCCCCTCTGATTTCACGTTGCAGTTTCCCGTGACATCTCTGCAGAAACAGCATCACACATACTTTTGCTGTGTCTTCAGCTTTAAAACCATTGCACCAGAAACGCCTGGGAAGAGAGGGGAGATATCGGGGTCCGCAGGGCGGCTGCATCGCGCTAGCAGAGGACTTGTTGTCGTCCGTCGTGCGAGGAAGGCTGCACGGTACGAGATCCCTACCCCATTGCGGACTGACGTGAAGCACATCTGGATGCTCCCGAAGCACTGCAGAGATGAGCTCAGGGGATGCGGCACAGACCGACTTTGACGCCAGAGGCTGTAAAGCGGTCCTGGCTCAGCAGCCCTCGCATCGCGCTGTACTTCGACACCGCAAACTGCCTCACCACCTCAACAGCAGCAGTCCAAAGAACACCTATTTAGTAGGGCACTTGTTGGTAGATGAAACCATTTGCATCATCTCCCCGGCTGAGAGTTCAAACTTTCGGAGGAAATATTAACACATAAAATCCCATAGGCAAGGGCCAGTTTGGGTGATCTTACCAGAACGTACCAATGAGAAAACCACGACCGGTTCGTGGAGCTCAGTAGCTGAGGAACAAGCAACCGGTGCCAAGTAGGCCCATGGGCAAGCTCTCCATGCCGAAGGAGGGGAGCCTCTGGGTACGTGGCAGAGCGGCAGCCGGACACCCAGAGAAGGGACAGACTGACCCCGCTTCTGCCCCGAGTGCTCCGACCCCACACTATCTCAGTCTCTATAGGTACAAAGTAATGCGAGTTAAAAGCAAAGCAGAGCCATGTCCCAGCTCTCGGTGCCCGCCCCACGGCTCTGCAGGGCTGAGAGGAACTCAGGGTGGCTTGTACCCAGCTTTTAATTCAATGCTGCCCTCATGCTCACATATGTTGGTCAAAATGTCCTGTTTGAGGGTGTCTTTGATGAAATGTTACAAGGAAACATTATTTTCAGAAGGCAGAAGAGAGTATTTTAAAGCAGTAATTCAAATTTTATTCTGAAGTAATAGATTTTAATGTATACATCATTCTTACACGACTATGGAAAAGCTCCTGAAAGTTGAGATCCCCTGTTAGTTGCTTTGAATTTCCACGATCTCAGCTGAAGTTTCATATACTCAACATTCAGATTGAAATTAAGAGTTGTTGAGAGCAGTGTTTAGTTTCTAAAATTCAATTTTAATTTTGACTTTTACAGCCATAATAATTTTAACTGCAGGTTCACCTTCAACTCTCTTCTTGGGACTCAGCCAGAACAGAAATACTCCTCTTACCTTCTGAACAGGAGTGCAACCTCACGACATGGCAGCGAAGCCTGGTGTGCTGCCACAAGGTTGAACACTGATGTATGTTTACTTAGTGGTCACCCATCCATCAGGTGCTTGTAATGGAGCTTAAAGCCTGTCCCTCACTTAAAGTACATACTGTGCTTTACTTTTAATATAATTCAACTTAGTTCAGAAGAGAGAAAACCTGGGAACAAATACATTCATAAAACTTGTAAGCCAACAACTAAAAATTCAGATGTATTTTTTTTCCCCCGCGTATCTATTTATGATCAAATAAAGAGCTGGGAGTTTTAAGATGTAATTTGAAGAGTTGGGTTCATGGTCATATAAGAAAAAACATGCCTTTCTATTGATTTGCCACTGTTACTCATCATCTTTTTACCGTTATCAACAAGACAGGAATAGAATGAACAGACAGCTAAACAATAAGGAAAAGTTCTGCAGCTGCTTAAAGCCAATAAAATAACTGTGTTATTGACGAGGTTATCAAAATGTCAGATGTGCCAGCTCAGCTGGCATTCTTCTCTGCCTTTTTATTAAAATCCCATTATAAAGTAGAACAGGCAAGCAGAGAGTTTAGCATTCGGTTCCTTTTCTGACCTAATTGTTTAGGAAATCTTCTTAATGATTGGTTTTCAAGTTGTATCTGTACATAAATAAAATGCATGCAGATTAATGGCCTCATTGATTTTTTTGTGTGTGTGTGTGCAAGAATCCCGTCTCTGCCATAGATGCACACGCACGCTCTGTCTCTGCCCCCACGGCCCTGGGAGGAACAGCAGGCTTGTGAAAGAATATTTTCTTTCCGGGCTAAGTTTAGAATGTGTATTGCTGCTCTGTACAAACCCGCTCCTAAGATGAACACAGGCGAGATGCAAGATGGGTGTACGCTTTGCTCCTGTCCACTCCAGAGGTCCCTGGCACAGACACGAAGCACTGCGTCATCCCGCATCCCTGGCAGGCTTCTGCAGCAGCGCTTCGGGTTGCAACACGAGAGCCCGGTTCTTGCGACGGCTGATGTCGCGTCTCAGCCAAAAAGATCAGGAAAGCCAAATTCACCAGGTTTTGCTAAAGAAAGCTGACTTTGACACTTCTACCCTTGTTCACAAACCTTATCTAAGCAAGTGAAAAAAACCCGAACAACCCTACAAAAAAGCCGAGTTTGAAATGAAGATGCCAATGGCAACAAACACACATTACACCTCTGTCGCCTGGTGTGAAAGTCCTAAAATTTGTAGTTCCCAGCACAGGTCTGTCTGCTGTGATCTGTAGCAATAAATGTGGCATTGCCTTGGCAACATTTTTTATACTTTGATTAAGGAGCAACTGATGCAATATTTCAGGAGACAGGGGAAAAAAAGGTTTGATACCGAGAAAAACATTCTGGCTGTTCTGTATTGTCCTTGAGGACTTTACTGTGTGCCGTCACTAACTGCTTAGCAACAGATTGATAGTGGCTTGCAAATCAATCTTTTCAGAGCAGAAAGCACAGTATACAATGCTGCATGTTCCAATTCAAGAGATGCTATTGGGAAGCTATATAAGCATCAATTATGGTTTTTTAGATGTAGTTAATTATAGCAGGGAGAACTCTGATCACAAATCAGCTTTCCTTACTCCCCCTTCTGCCTTTTAAAAATCACAAGAGAATTACTATAGATTAGCAAATTAGAAATTGCAAAAATGTAATTATCTAAAATTAAGATGAGTTGGCAAGCACTGTTTCTGAATGGATTTGTGCCAGGAAAGTGAAGGAAAATAAAAATGGCATCCTTTAAAAAGTTTTAAATTTAATTGTAATTATTTTGCTGTTTGGCTTTTGATTTTTTTGTTTGTTTTTGGTTTTGCTTTAAAGTACTATTTTTTAAACAGGGTTCTATTCCCAAAAATATACACAGACATCAAAATAGAAAAAAGTGGACAATTCAAGTAATATGGAATAGAGAGAAATTAAAGAGAATAAACCCATCAGAATAACACGTGCCCACGCAGAGTTTGACAACAGGAGGGGGCTGTGCAGGCACCAGAAGCTTTGGTTTACAAAGGGATGAGGATTTGAAGCAGACGTGAACTCTACCTGAGGAAAGTCACCTGCGTCCACCTAATCAGACCCTTCCATTTTCATCCTCTCTGTAGCCCATCCTGTGATGGCAACGACCGCGCGGTGGGTCTCACACCACCGTGGCACCCCCCGTCCTCCTCGGTCCCCCACACCTCGCCAGCACGGCCGCGCACCCGCCCCAGCCATAACAGCACTGGTGTGACTGCGGCTGGGCTCTCCTCACCAAAGCTCTCGGCTACCTCCGTTGCCCAGGACCCCCCGCACCCTCAGATGCATCTCAACCAGCAGGAACCCCAGGGTGGAAAATCCCTTGGAGCCCTCCTGGCATACCCCTTCCCCAGCAGTGCTGGGCAACTCCAGGATTTCCCCCCCCCCCCCAACGGCGCAAAATGCAGGTTCCCCAGCCCACGGCTGAATTTGACTCAGCCAAAACCAAAGGGAGGGGTGCGGACGAAGCCTTCCCTGCGCTCATTCCCCCCTTCACACCCGGCGGGCTGCTGGCCGGTCCCTCCTCGCCCCATCTGCTCGCTGCTGCCTTGGGGAACACCGCGGGAATATTTCCATCAACGCAGCAAACACCTTCCAGCCCCCGCCTGCTGCTAACCCTGAGCTGGTAGCTGCGATTGAGACAGATGCCGGGACTGCAGGCAGGAGGAAAGCTGCTCACACGTTTAGACACAGACGTTTCTGAGCAATCCCTTGATCTATATCAACATTTATCTTAAAATGTCCATATTCAAAACCATAGAAGAGTAGCACATAAATGAAGTGAGTCCATGTACTAAAGTATACCTGATGTGCTCCTTCGTACCTTCTCAGTGGTTTGGCAGATCGGTATTTTGGGTGCTTTACACCAGCTCATTTAATGAAACACCCGTTTTCCAGCTGATGAGCTGCTACAGGAGGAGAAAGACTCATTCTTCCTTCCTCAGGGAAACCGCAGTGTTACAAAAACCAAAACAGTGGCTCAGAGACTTACTTCTGCCTTTGGTTGTATGCTTCTGACTGCAGCATGCCAGTGCAATTAAAACGTTAGAAGAAAGGCTGAGAGGAAAGGCAGGAGAGAGCCGGGACACGGGCACGCTGCCTCCCGTGGTCCCGGCACCAGACGCTCTGGCGGGGCGGTGGCGGTTGCCCACCAGTGCCCACAGCTCCACGGACAGCGACGCTGGTGAGGGAACGCGCTCAGCGCATTTCCAGAGCTCTCTAAGTAATGAGAATTTACCTCCTGTAGAACAAGGTAGCGGCAATACCCAACCAAAAGGCTGCAATTTTAGAAAAGTCTGAGCACCCAACCCTCACTGAGAGCAGAGGCCCTAAAGCTTTCCAGAACCTTGGAAAATCCTATCCAAAAGCCAGACGCAAGGTGCTTTCTAGAATCCCTCAACTCAAGGCACAGCAGCACGGGAGCAATGCAGTTCCTCATATGATTTCCAGGACGAGATTTTGCTACAAGTGCACCCTACAGCATAACTTACCGATTTCCTTTCGGGGAAGGCATTACACCTTTAGTATGTGTTCTCTTTATACAAGGTGCATTTATCATTTAGCACATGATATATATCTCCCCATATTGCTTCAGTGGCTTTGTTAGGAGTCTGGCACACAATCCAAAGTCTGTATGAGGACTGGTTCATCTGCTCTTCCACCAACAAGGACAGTTTTTCACTCTGATTTTTTTTTTTTTCAATAAAGAAATCTTAAAATATAATTTTAAGGGTAGTTTAAGTATCTAAATACTATTATCATTGCTGCAACTGCAGAGCAGACACGTCAGGAGTCAGAGCGCACTTTGTGGGGTGCTGCTGAATATTCTCCCCAAGTGAGATCAGCCTGAGCCAAATCTTGCTTTGCAAATCTATACTCCACCTCCATCAACCTACCAGCAGTTTAAAATTAAAATAAAAAATTAGCTGCATTTGTGTGCAGTAAAAAGAATACAGTCGGTCTCCTAACTGATTTCTGAGTGCTGCTTAGATTTCTTACAGTTTCAAGAGTATTCTGGAAATCAGGCCACTTAATGGGATTTCTCAACTGTCCTGCTTTTGATTGAATGAAAGTGATGGAAGCGGCATTTTGACACTTTGAACTCTTAGCCAGTACCTAAAGAATTCAAGAGCGTGAGAACTTACAAATACACCCCCATGACTTTTTAATTCCTGAAGGTTTTATTGGTTGGTTCAAATTCTGGCTGATGAATAGTTTGTCTAAAAAAAAATAATTAGAAATTACAGTGCATTAACATAAAGGAATCTTGTTTCTACACATGTATTCAAAGGGAATTTAATTTATCTTTTGGAGTTTCTCCTGGTTTAAAACCTTAAAACTGAGATTAAAATCTGCCTTTTTCTGACTGCATCTTATCAAGCATGATTTCATATCTCTGTAGCTTTCTAGAATCCCTCAACTATATCCCTTTAAATTCTGTGCTAATTGAATTTAAAATTAGTCCCCAGTAGGGACTAAGTAGAAGCCAAGTAATTTAATGGTCAGACAATTAACAGCTCTGCATTAACCAGAGCTGCTGAACAACAAATGTTTTTAGTAAAGCGGGCAGACCGTCATACTGGGCATGCTTTTCCTTTCCTTTCCTTCAGGAGTGAGAATCACAGTCCAGTGCTACTAGTGAAAAATGCCAGTTTCACTGCCCTGGAGTGATTAAATGGTGATTTCGCCGCCCAGACAGAAGCAGCTTTGTGGGCTTCCTCGGTTGGATTTTCTCTTAGTAACTTCTTGCTCAATTTTCGTGTCTAATAACCGTACCTGTGCCATTTTGAAGTATTTTCATTGCAGACTGGGCACAACATGCCTTCTGTAGCAGGCAAATGTTTGGTCATATCACAGTATTAATTCAAATCAGCTTTTAAAACGGAGTTTCCATCTACGCTGAATGTTTTGGAGCCATGGAAATGTCAGCATTTTTAAAAACAGAAGACATCCCACATGGATGCAAATATAACAGCATAGCTGCACCTCATGTGGGTATGCAAAACCGCTTCTAAAACATAAAATAAACTCTCCTGGAGAGGCTATTACTAATAGCTGCTTCTACAACAGAGGCTCACTTGCATCTCTCAGGGTCCATGACTTTTTATACCCTCCATTAATTTAGCTGCACTAGTGGAAATCCAGTAAGGGCTTCAGCTTCAAAAGAGATCTCCACAGAGGACAGAAGCATTTGTTTACCCTTTTCCCAAAAGGTTTCCCCCCGCCATTTTAGGCATGACTTTACCACTCTCTCTTAGAATAATACCCTCTTATACTCGTAGTTAGGCACATTACAGCAAAATATTGTTTCCTAGAGTAAGTTACAACTCTTTATTTACCATCATTAGACTTTGGTATTGCAACTCAGAGGCTCTTACCCCAGAACACTCCAGGTGGGTCCAGCCCGGCTACGAAATAACCCAGCCCCGCAGTGCCCTGTGAGCCCCCCCACATTGCACCCCGCCAGACCAGCTGTAAGGCTTCACCTTTCCATGGCTCCCAAGCGTTTTAATTTTTCCTTCATTACTACTTCCATTTACTCTGAAGTAGCGAAGATGTACTCAAGAGCCCCAGAGTGAAAGTCTGACAGCTTAGAGAGAGTTACCTGGGGGGAGTTACACAGCCCCCTCCCTGCCTGCTCCACAGGAATCGCAAATTCCCTTCCCCTCCTCCCCAAGTATCAAAAAACCTTCAAAAACTCCTTTCCAGCATAAAGATCCAGCAATAAGGTAGACAAACCTTCAATACAGCCTTCTCTGATAGAATAGACTGTATCATCGTTATAACTCTTCAGTTGTGAAACACACAGACAGCAAAAGTAAGAAATACTGACAAGCCTTTCATTAAATACTTTTTTTTTGGTTTTTTAAAGTCTTATTCACTGCATCATGGCTTAACCAGGAATGAAGGTGCATTTAATATATTTGGTCTGTTTTCCCACCACTGATGCCCCTGTTTCTACTTGTCTTTGCTGGTTTGGCCCTTATGATGGGCTATTCTCCCAGCATTTTTCCCTGCTTGGGAGGGAAGACATAGTCATAGCGGAGCCTGGCCCGCTGAAAACCTTTCTGAATTTGGAAGGATTGTACAAACAGAAGTGGCAGACATCTAATAACATTATCAAGGAGAGCAGCTGAAAATATCCCCCCACTCTAGATGCACAAAAATTTGTCAAGACAAGATCTTAATTGTCTTAACGCCAGAAGATGACCCTGACTGGTACTGTTTTACTCATATAAAGTAATACTCTATTATTTTCCTTATATTCATTATGCCTTGAGAGATACCATAATTACAGATAGCAAAATTATAATTAACAATGGCCAATTAGGAGCGGGGAACCAAAACAGAACTGCCACCTCAGTTATTTTACCCTCAGACTCCACCGGCCTCTTTGCGGTGACCCGAGAGCAGGATCACCTTTTAGCACAGCTGCTCTTCACTCAAGAACGGCATTTTGGGGTGAACACGGCATCGCCCGGAGCAGCGGCGCACCCTGCCCAAGTGTCTCGGAGGCGTTCGGCACAAGCGGCCGAAGAACTGCCTGTTGGCGAAGGCTTGGTGACACCATGGAAGGCAGGGGTGATATTTGTACAGCCTTACTGCAACCTCAAACACGAAATCCCATTTCTTAGCTACAACGAGGCAAACCTTTTCAGGCCCACGATGCTCCACCAGGCTGAAGCACGGAGCAGTGACTCTCCTCCTCTTCCTCCTCCGCTGACTGGGACGGGTAGAGGACGTGCCTGGGGAGGGAGAGCGATGTGAGCACAGTGCCCTGCCCAGCCCTCAGCGCCATGTTTACATCCGTATTCGACCACCCTATCGAAGGAACAAGATACATTTCAGCTGCTAAGGCAGATCTGGCATTTAACTGCAATCATTCTTTAATTAGCCTAACACCTGCTCATAATTAAGCAGTATGGTAGGGAATGGACTTTAAGCTCCTAATTATGCATATTCATATAAAGGGAACTGAAACAGGCTTTCCCTTTAGAAAAAGCAAACAACTATTCTTTGATAGCATGAAGCTCCATCACAATCAGAACATGTATTTTCTAAATGCATTTCTTTTAGAAAGAACCTTCAGCAGCAGCTTTTGAAAATGTCTTATTTGACCAGCCACAAGGCGCCATCCTTTCATCCCAGGAAAGGCAGTTCCCGTTTCTCTAGGTGCACCAAGGACATCCCTCATGTCGGTCACGTCCCTGCCAGTCGCCCCTTGCAGACCCCAGACAGCGGCAGCAAGCTTGGTCCTGCTGCTCGGGAAGCACCTACCGCCGTAGCCACAGTGCCAGTCTTCATGGAAGAGGACGAAACCTTTCAGCCTGAGCCGTAGCACCCAGAAACAACTCCCCCCAAATGCTTCTACTTAAGCCCACCCCAGGGAGCTGCCCCCTTCCTGCCCCCCGCCCCTGGCTCCCAGCTGCACCCCGTGATTGCCTGGGGCTCAGGCTGCACCATTCCCTCCCCGAAACACAAACCTAGTGTTACTCAAATAGTTTTCTATATTGC
>NW_009635131.1:0-3079 GCF_000690535.1 Cariama cristata
GCAGGAGAGCGAGCAGGGTCCCACAGGCTATTCTTTCCCCTACTCGGCTTGTTTTTCAGACAGGAAAAGTAAATTGCACTTATTAGGACACAGTCACATATATACCTCATGAAAGCCTGCAGATACAGACTATAGGAGCAGTCAAAGGGAACAGGAAATTTCAAGCAATTGTGCAATAGAGGGATAGTCTGGAGTAATCAACTGACCACCCTCCCTCCCGTACCTCGCTTGCATGCGTGTGCGTGATGTACAGCATGCTCCAGCACAGCTGGGATTTATAATAAAACCTCAGAAACTTTTTTCCAGATATTAGATAAGATGACAGGAGAGGTGGGTATGTCAAGAGCTTGTAACAATATAGAGTCTACCCGTTTAAATTCTGAGCTCACAATGGGGAGTGGGTCATATCCCCACGTAGGAATGAAGGAAAAAATAAATGAGGGAAAGAAGGAATTTCTACCAGTTTTATCAAAGGAAAGTTTTCTGCTGTAAATCTGATGCCTGGTTCAGCTCTAAAAGTCTGAAGAAGAGATACCAATCAGTCAGCAGAAAGATCTGGACATCACGAATACCTACTGCCATTGCTAGGGACAGGCTATGGGCTCAGTCTGCACAGCCCCAGGACCGAGTTTTGTCTGACCTGCTCTGTTTGAGCTTTTCTTGACCCACCTCCAGAATAGTTTTACTTGGTTTAGCTGTAACTGCAATTGTTCTAATTGACTAATATGTTTTACTTTTTTTATATCTTTATGTGGTGCCACCATGGTTTTATGACACTAGTGTTAGGAAATAGAGGGGGACACATAGGGTGTGGTATTGGATGGGTTGGCACTGGAGACTCCATATCCATAAACAACTCACCAATGGTTAAAGAAATACAGATCTGCAGATCGATTTTAGGGGTAACAAAGAGAACACAGAAATCAAATTTAATATATGGAAAATATAGCATACATAGTACATTCAGATGTAATGTGGAGCTGCAAATCAATGAAGAAAGAGAAAGCTGTAAAAGTGTGCTAGGAAACTTAAAATAACTCCAAATGGAACATATAGTGAAGAAGAAGAAAACATCTACATAAACATTATATGTCTCCCAGCAAAGGAGTCTAGCCCCTGATGACTTGCCATAACATACCACCACCACCACCACCAGAGAGAAACCACCAGTCTTGGGATCCAAAGCAGGAGGAGAAAGGGGTGAGTGTAACAGCAGGAAAAAGCGTATAAAACAAAGACATGTACTTATAATGATTTTTACTTTATTAGTAGTATTTATTATTATTACTATTATTGTTATTTAAAAATCTTTTTCTGTATAGAATATTACTTCTCTTCTCATGGGAGTTAGATCTGGACTAATAATTATTCTATGGTTAGACCTTTAAGATTTCAGTTATACTAACAACAAACTCTTGGCTTTATATATAAAGTGTGTTTCTTGTTTGCACATAAGTAAGATTTTGATCTAATACACCTTGGCCAGCCCTTCCGGCTCCTCCCTACACCTACCAAATTTCTGATGTCACTAGGAATGCTGAAAAAGGAGGTATTTGGTGTTTGGGGATGATTGATAAAGTATGGAGGTGCACCTACATGGTTATATCTTGCTGAGAAAATCCAAGCATTGTCTTCTTGATACTAGTGAATGCAGCCCTGGTCAAGTTTATGTTTCACGTCTGTTTGTCTAGCTTCTCTTTGTCTTGCAATTTGTCTTGCCATCTTTGACTCTCCTGTGTACTAATTTTTCTGATTACATAATGAAATGACAGGTATTGAGGATCATTAGACCCAGACACGCATCATCTGGTTTTAGCTAAACTGTATAGAAACAACTTAAAGCTTAGAATTCAGGACTTCTCAGTTCTCAAAATGCAGTTTTTTGTTCCTTGATTGCATTACAAGCCTTCATAGCTATATATCTCCTTTATTTCCCTTTTAGTACTTTCAGAGCAGATAAAATGGAAGGTGACTTGTAGCCATGTTGTTTGTCTCTCCAACCAAGACAACCACTAAAAGTGGTACCTGTGGTGTACAAACAACAAATGACCCAGGACGTGGCACCTATTCAATCCTCAAAATCATAATAACCCATACTATTCCTTGTATATGTTTTCCAGATAAAAAATTGTGATACTGAGAAAGTGTGATGTTGCCTTCTTTTTTTCTCTGCAAATATTCAGTTTGTGTGTGTGTGTTTGTGTGTGTGTGTGTGTGTGTGCACGCATTCTTTTCTCCTTTTCCTCATTATGTAATTTTTTGGGAGAGAAGACAAGAGGAGAGGAGAGAAAATTTCCTACTGTAAACATCATCAATTTGAGAGAAGATATAAAATAAAAAAATGTAAACCCAAAGCTAGAATCTTTCAAAAATTACTTAAACACTTTGTAAAAGTGTTATTTTCCCTTTTATTATCTTTAGTTTAGATAATTTGTGATTAAGTCTAGTCTGTTTATCTCAAATGGTAAACAGGGGGTCATACCTGTTGATACAAACCTGAACCCCAGGGATCCAACCTGATGGCTAATCCGATTAGGTCAGCCGAGCTTTATCTAAAATCTCTTTGCCTTCAGAACATGTAGTGATTTCACCATTACTCAGAGTCTGGATTAATGTCATCCATTTCTGTTTCTTATGGGAACTTAGCAATGCCCTTTGTAGCAAGGCCGTTTTCATCTCAGTGGTGTTGCTATATACATATTGGCCTTTGATAGTACAATCTTGTTTCCTGGATGGTCTGCATCCATTTGAAGGGATACAATCTGATTTAATTACAGGCTGTGACTGTACTTACCCTGGGTGGTTATGTTCAAAACCACAGAGCTCTGAGCTTCCCGAGCTTCTCCCAAACTGAAACAGACTGTTTTTCAAGTTTACAGGTTGAGGTGGAGTACCCAGTTATACAGTCTAATTCGCAGTTATTTTTTTGTTGGGAACTAGCTGGTGCCCCACTCTGAGCAGGGGTAAGGAGAGACAACACCCTCCCTGAAGGTACAGAAGGCTTCTACTGGTGTCTGGGAGCCATGCAAAATGTGGCATTTCCCTCTTGGGGGGGGGGGGGGGGGCAGCAGAAAAAAAA
>NW_009635131.1:3110-5730 GCF_000690535.1 Cariama cristata
ATATAGAAATTAATGTGCCTTTGTAAAGATTCAAAACAGATGGGGAAAAGGTCAAGGATTCTTTGTTGCTAAGTGCGTTTCTATGACAACTGCAACGTGTATGTTATGAGTGAGCAATCATTTGTTCCAGCTGCTGAATCATTAAAGGGGCAGCATTTCCCACAGCACTGAGAATGTTATTCATGGCTTATTTACTTTTTGTTTACCCCTCTTTAAACTCAGGTTCAACAGGTAAGACTCAGTGAGTGTGTGAAAGCTTCAGTCAATCACAGCCTGCTACACCACAGGTCTGGGTGCATCTGGATTGCAGGGTGCCTACTTCAAAGAATGCTGCAGGGGCACTTAGTAAGGAAATTAGGGAGACTAATTTAGATCCAATCATGCAATTAAATCTGTATGCGCATGATGAGACATTCTGTGATAGTATGATTCTATGATGCTGGACTGTGTTGGATGTGTTTCTGCAGAATTTATGGCATGACTTGAGAAACACGTGACTCATCTCACATGGAATGTACAAAGACTATAAAATGTTTGAATACTGCCTTAAAAAAAGTTAATTAACTAGAATGATGGTAGAAAATTACTCCTTTCTTCATACATTGAAATAAAAGGACAAAGCTGTCGTCATGGCCTTGTCCATTGCTTCAACAGCATGGCTGTCTGGTCCTAAAAGCACAGATTTTATTGTTCGTAGGAGTCAAATTTGTGAAACCTTTCCATTCACTTCAATTTACTTATTTTTTCCCCAATGTCTTCATTGAAAAAAGCAAAACAAAACAAAAAAAGAAAACAACACTAGTACAGGGTGGATACAGGGTCAATAACCATGGCCAGTGATGCTGAAGAACACGTTGGGCAGTATTTCTGTTCTGCAAATTATGTATCTGGAAAAGGTGATCGCTTCAGTGTCTCTGAGCCTGTCAGTCACTGCCAGTGGCACATGCACCCCTCTGTCGCTCTGTCGTCTCTGCACTGGAGTGCAGTATGCCAGCCAAAAGCCAGAAAATGCCTCTCTAACTTTCAATATAGCATCTTCTTGCCTTCTGGCTGCTTATGCAGTTTGCCGTTCTTCAATAAGGATCTGTTTTGATTTTTTTTTTTTTTTTCATATATCAATGCAATGGAAAAGCTCAACTTTTACTTATTGATTAAAAGACAAGGGAAATCAAAGTCTCAAAGAAAATTCTGTGTCCACTGGGACTGACTACTTCTCTAGACTGACATCTTGTTTTTGATCTTGTCTAGGACTTGAAATGTCTTCTACTGTTTATGGTTTTGTAAGATTTTCTTTGGAAAACTCACTATGCAAACCCGTTACTCCTAAGAAATGAAACTTAAGAGTGATGGATGCCAGGGAAAAGCTTTAATCAGAAGCATTAAGAATCCCTGAACTTGCATGTTCATAGACATGACAGTCCAGTTGCGATCAAAAGACACGTTGCAGCAGGAGAGAGAGAAATTGTTTTATTGCCATGACTTGCTTTGGCCAAGCAGCAGAGTTAGTGTTATTTAGTTGGGAAGTGAAAGTTGCAATAAAACCAGGCCTTCAATATCAGAAAGTCAGGTCATAATATGGGCTTGGCTAACAACTCTTTTGTCTGTCTTCTGACAAATAGTCTCTCTCTTCGGCACAAATTTTTTTCCTCACACTTTCTTTGTTGCAGCTGGTGGAAGAAGAACAAAGTAAAGCAGTTGCTCTGTGTTTTGGATCCCATCCATCTTGTCTCACTTCACCATATGGAGTGATAATGGACTTAGCTATTCAGATCTTTTTTTTGTTCTTTGAGAAAGATGGAGAGGGAAGTATTTATTAAATTCAGTTAAGAGTGGCAGGAACACGGGTAAGCATCCTGGAAACTGAGCATCCCTCAGTGATTTAACATCTAGTGGTTGATTGTCTTTCTGGAAGATTGAGCTCAGCTGCCCTCTGCATCACAGCTCTTTATCCCTCAGTTTGGGCTTTTCACAGCTAGCCATAATGCAAATTTCTCCATGCCACCTCATAATTTTGCATGGTGAAAGAAGACTTTATTCCTCACTTTGCAGCCACAGCCTGGTGAAATAACTAATTAAGTTAGTGGTTTCAGCTTGGTGTCTGTGTTTGTAGATACAAAGATCTGGACTTAAACCTGCTCCAAACTGAGTACAGACATGGTGTGGCAGGCACACTCTCCTTGCCCTCCTTTTCAACAATACCAGGCACATCCTGTCCAACAGACCCCTGGGTCAGGGGACACGAAAGGCGGGGCCCCTGGGTTAACAGACAGGGTCCTTAGCCAACCAAATGCCCCAGTCAAGAGAAGTTTCTAGACCACTGACCATGTATGACCGCAGACCAGATTTGACCTAGGGTATAAATGGAGACCCTCAAGGGGCCAGGTTGAGTTGGTCCTCGTTGGAGCAGTGGGTCTGCAGTCGGGGACTCTCCCCTTAGGCTGGGTGCCACCTAAGAAAACTCCTCGAGGTTGAGAGCCCTCATTTTGCAGGTGAGCGATTGCCCATTTTGGATTGTCATTCCGGAGTCTGGGGATCGTCTGAGCCATGTGGTAAATGAACTCCATGTCGTAGCCTGAACCTGTAGTTTAATGTTTTTCCTTTTTCTTTTTTTTTTTTTTTT
>NW_009635131.1:5752-6524 GCF_000690535.1 Cariama cristata
GAATTCCACTTTTGAATTTGCTATCATCTGCCTGGTTTGACTGTGTATATATAATTCTTTAGACATAAACCATTGACCAAGCCTGGGACTCAGAGTGGATCCAGCCACATCTAGACTCCTCTCTGAGAAGGAGTTTACAAAGCAAGGGGGTCCTCTCTGAACCTCCTGACTCAATGGCAGGGTCCCCCCAACAGTTCTGTTTGAAATTTCCCTCTCTCAAGCCATACTGGTGTGCCTCCATGGCACAGGACAGCTTAACAGCACAATGTTGGACTGAAATGTCACAAGGATCATTCCTGTACTGGGTCACTTGCATTTGAAGAATAGGAACTAGGACATGTGGGAAAAGAAATTTGATGGGGGACATGTCTGCTGAGAGTGCAGCTGAGGATGAATTGGAAAAAATCATACAAAGGTACAGAGATGGGATGAAAACTAATGGACTGCTATCTCGGTGCATCTCAGATTAGCTATCTCAGATTAGCCACCCAAGAGGAATGGCAGATGGAAAAGACAGTTTATTACTTCTACCAGTTATTCCTCTGCCTAAAGTATCTTATATGGTGCAGGGCTGTGAAAGATGCCAATCATGCCCCATTTTGGAGTTACTGAATTTGGCGGTTGGTGTCATGGTTTAACCCCAGGTGGCAACTAAGTACCATGCATCCGCTCACTCACTCCTCCTCTCCCTGCAGTAGGATGGGGAGAAGAATGAGAAAAAGGTAAAACCCTTGGCTTGAGATAAGAACAATTTATAATTGAAATAAAATAT
>NW_009635132.1:0-315 GCF_000690535.1 Cariama cristata
CCCACCGCTCCGCGGGATCCCGGGGCTCGGCCGGTGGGCTCAGAGCCCGGGAACGCGAACCGCTGGCGCGTACAGCTACGCCGCCTCGGCCGAAGGGCTCTCCTAGAGCTGCATCCCGAAAGTGACCTACCACGGATTCCGGCTGCAACGATGTCAAACCCCACCCAAAAAAGCAGCAAGCAGCAGAGTATTTATGCATTTATTTATAATGAAAGTATGGTTCCAATTATTTACAGGAGATAGGAAAGACAGCGTTTGTACAAGTGAGCCAGCAAGGTCTTTCAGTGTGCACCAGCGACGCACATCCCCATTTTT
>NW_009635132.1:337-9976 GCF_000690535.1 Cariama cristata
TCCTCTTTTGAAAGCTGACCGGCACCTTGTCGCAGTCCCACGCATCACTCCTCCGTACAGGAGTTCTTTCTGCAACAGCCTGCCCCATCAAGAAAGCCCGTGTTGCAGTTCATGTCCGTAAACAATCCAACAATTTATTCCTAGGTTCCACTTTCACGCTTCAAGGCAAGAGCAAGGCCTGTGCTCAGGTTTGCTGGCGCTGCGTGGACCAGGCTGCTGCCTGCCTTTTCTTTGTTAAATCACCATGAAACAGAAGGGGTAGAATCAAGTAAGTGAATGAGCTGAGTTAAGAGATGGGGCGAACCTCGCGAGGAGTTCTGTCCAAACTGCTGAATAGGAGCAAATCCAGGGGTGACTGGAGAAGATTAAGTACCAGTGCTAATGTGCCAAGTCCACCTGGGGAGTAGCAGCAAGATGAACCCATCCAAAAAACTCAGCATTCCCCCCTACCCCCCCTGACATCTGGCTAGAAGAAGAAGCTGTAGCGTTAGTAAAACCAGATTTTAAAGAAAAAACCAGTGCTGAGTTACAGGAGATGCTTAAAGTAAAAACAAATTAAGAGTTTTAGGAAATGCGATACTCAAGTTTTTCAGAACTACTGTATATTCCTTTCCTTTGTTGAAAGTCCAAACGTTGAAGCTCCATTAGCTCAAGGGGACTGCAAACACAGGCTGACGGCAGGAACACTCAATAAAATACAAACACCAGGTGTAGAATGAAGCCAGCATGACTGACTCTTTCCATTTTTAAGTCTTCCTGGAAAAATGGGAAATGCAGACCAACAGGCTTCCCTAGTTTCTCTTCACAGTACTTCCCCCATTGTATAAGGGACTAGCCCTATTAGAGTACTATTTCAATTTTTTTTTGACAAATTCACTGCAGAAAAAGGATTTTAAAAATAACGGAGCCCTTTCAAGGGGGAATACGGAACTTTTAGCTTCTGCAAATGTAAAAACAATGCGTATTTGCAAAGTTCATTCTGTAATATACATGCATTATTGCTAGAAGGCGGGGGGAAGATAATGAAAACTCTTCTGCAGCTTTTATGGTGCCATCCAAAATGGCATCTGTTGTTTAGCTCGCTGTTGTGAGGAAGGGTACTGGTATCCCAAACTCCATCCCTGTGAAAAAGTACTTGCGTTTTTATGGCCACCATGTTCCTCCTCTTCATCTGATGAATCTCCAGCATATGCCACTAATCCAAAGCCCTTTTCTGCAGTTTTCATCTTCTTAGCTTGATGATCTAGGAGGGGAAAACAAAACAATCCCCCCAGCCCCCAAGAAGGAAAAATAAAACCAAAGAGATAAAATGCCCCAAAACGAGTTAATAATAATAATAAAAAAAAGACATTAGTTGTAAATTGTTAGTTGGACATCATTTTGAGGTCGCAAGGCCAATGGTCATCCAAGGTTGAAGGCCACACGAAACAGCACCAGCAACAGCACATGTGATCCATCAGAACCATGTAAGAGAACAGAGAAAGAAGAAACAAACACACAAAAAAGGTAAAGTTAGCAAATGGGTCTAAGTGATGGCAATTTCACCGTTAAAGAGATAAATAAGTAAAGAAAAGTAGAAATTTTGTTCAAAAGAAAACTAACAGGAGAGCAATCTCTGGGACCAACACTGCAGAAAAACTAAGGTTACACAGGCTAACATGATGTACCTGCAGACCTGAAATGCACTAAACTACCAGGAGAGTTAAAATGATTACATGTTTTACCAAGTTGCTAACACTTGATGTATGACAGCCCTATGAAAGGATGAAATCTGACAGCACTTCTGTTGTTTGCAGACATAACTCGTGTCTGTAAATACACACCTGAACATAACTCCTGATACTCCTTAGTGCCTCTAGAGATAGCTGTTCACAATGTAAAGCCACATGATATCCGTGTTACAAAACAATCCTATGAGATTCTGTGCCTCAGCTGACTGAAGGGTCAAAAACACCTGTATTTAGTCCTTCACTTAATTACACTCTCTTAATTCATAAAGATATTTATTAAAGTGTTAAGAGAAGCATCATGTGTGTATAATCACAGCAAACAAATGATTTTAGAGCAGTGCAGTATGACCTGCTTTTCACTTAAACAATGCAGTATAAAGAACAGCCAGAAAAAAAAGTCAGTCACTGATTTAAATGAATGTTAAGACCAGCAGAAACTCATTTGGGAAAGGAACCGTGACTTACAAGTGTATTTTATTCATTGCACTCACCATGGTTGCCTGGTAAAGACACCGCACCATTTCTTTCTTCAGATTCCGATTTCATCCCAGTGACAGGAAAAGCTGGCGGAGGCATCAACTGCCTATTTAAATGAATGCAAGCCCTTATTTTTTATTTTTTAAAACAAGCAAAGAGTCAAAGTTAATAGCAAACAAGTTCATAACCCAGTCCTTGACCTGAGGAGTTTAACTTTTAATTGCATGACTAATCTAGTGGCCTTCTACAATGGAGCGACCGCATCAATGGACAAGGGAAGAGCAACTGATGTCACTTACCTCGACTTCTGTAAGGCCTTCACAATCGTCCCCCACAACATTCTTACCTCTAAATTGTAGAGAAATGGATTTGATGGGTGGACTATTAGATGGGTAAACAATTGGCCAGATGGCTGTGTTACAGTTACAGTCAATGGCTCAATGTCCAAGTGGAAACCAGTAACAAGTGGTGTCCCTCACGGGTCTGTACTGGGGCCAATACTATTTAGTGTCTTCATCAATGGCACAGACAGTGGGATTGAGTGCACGCTGAGCAAGACTTGCAGATGACACCAAACCGAATGGTGCAGTCTACACATTAGAGGGAAGCGATGCCATCCAGAGGGATCTTGACAGGCTCGACGAGTGGGCCATTGCGAACCAGTGGGCCAGTTCAAAGCCAAGTGCAAGGTCCTGCACATGGGTCAGAGCAACCCCCGCCTATCAACATAGGCCAGGAGATGAAAGGATTGAGAGCAGCCCTGCAGAGAAGGACCTGGGGATACTAGTGGATGAAAAACTGGACATAAGCCAATAACATGTGCTTACCGCCCAGAAAGCCAATCATGTCCTGGGCTGCATAAAAAGAAGCATCGCCAGCAGATTGATGGAGGTGATTCTCTCCCTCTGCTCTGCTCTCAAGATCCCACCTGGAGCACTGCATCCAGCTCTGGGGTCCCCAGCACAAGACATGGACCTGTTAGGGTGGGTCCAGAGGAGGACCACAAAAATGATCTGAGGGCTAGAACACCTCTCATGAGGAAAGCCTGATAGAGTTGGGGTTGCTCAGCCTAGAGAACAGAAGGCTCCAGGGATACCTTATTATGGCCTTTCGATACCTAAAAGGGGGTTTGTAAGAAAGACAGAGAGAGACTTTTTACCAAGGGCTGTAGTGACAGGACAAGAGGTAATGGTTTCAAACTAAAGAGGCAGATTTAGATTAGATATAAGGAAGAAATTATTTTCCGATTCATAGAATGGTTTGGTTGGAAGGGACCTTAAAGATCACATAGTTCCAACCACCCTACCATGGGCAGGGACACCTTCTACTAGATCAGGTTGCTCAAAGTCCCATCCAACCTGGCCTTGAACATCCACAACTTCTCTGGGCAACTTGTTCCAGTGCCTCAACACCCTTACAGTGAAGAATTTCTTCCTAATACCTAATCTAAATCTTCCCTCTTCCAGTTTAAAGCCATTGCCCCTTGTCCTAGCACTACAGACCCTTGTAAAAAGTCCCTCCCCAGCTTTCTTGTATGCCCCCTTTAGGTACTGGAAGGCTCCTACGAGGTCTCCCCAGAGCCTTCTCTTCTCCAGGCTGAACAAGCCCAACTCTCTCAGCCTGTCTTCATAGGAGAGGTGCTCCAGCCCTCTGATCATGTTTGTGGCCCTCCTCTGGACTTGCTCCAACAGGTCCGTGTCCTTCTTGTGCTGGGGGCCCCATAGCTGAACGCAGTACTGCAGGTGGGATCTCTTGAGAGCAGAGTAGAGGAAGACAATCCCCTGCCTTGACCTGCTGGTCATGCTTCTTTTGATGCGGCCCAGGATACAGCTGGCTTTCTGAGCTGCAAGCACACATTGTCAGGTCATGTTGAGGTTCTCATCAACCAACACTGCCAAGTCCTTCTCAGGGCTCCTCTCAATCCATTCTCCACTCAGCCTGTATTTATGCTTGGGAATGCCCCAATCCAGGTGCAGGACCTTGCACTTGGCCTTGTTGAACTTCATGAGGCTCACAGAGGTCCACTTCTCAAGCCTATCAAGGTCCCTCTGGATGGCATCCCTTCCCTCCAGCGCGTTGACCGCACCACACAGCTTGGTGCTGTCCAGGGTGCACTCAATCCCACTGACCATGTTGCCGACAAGATGCTAAACAGCCCCAGTCCCGATACCAGCTCCTGAAGAACACCACTTATCGCTGGTCTCCACTTGGACATCAAGCCATTGACCACAAATCTTGTGAGTGCAACCAGGCAATTCCTTATCCACCAAGTGGTCCATCTGTCAAATCCATGTCTCTCCAATTTAGAGACAAGGATGCTGTGCAGGACTGTGTCAAATGCTTTGCACAAGTCCAGGTAGATTACATCACAGAATCTATTTGGTTGAAGAGACCTCTGGGATCAGAGTCCAACCTTTGCCCTAACACCACCATGTCAACTAGACCATGGCACTAAGTGTCATGTCCAGTCTTTTCTTAAACACCTCCAGGGATGGTGACTCCACCGCTTCCCTGGGTAGCCCGTTCCAATGCCTAATGACCCCTTCTGTGAAGAAATGCCTCCTCATCTCTAGCCTGAACATCCCCGGGCGCAGTTTCAGACTATGCCCTCTTGTCCTGTCACTAGTTGCGTGGAAGAAGAGACTGACCCCCACCTCACTACAGCCTCCTTTCAGGTAGTTGTAGAGAGCAATAAGGTCTCCCCTCAGCCTCCTCTTCTTCAGGCTAAACAATCCCAGTTCCCTCAGCTGGTCCGCATAAGACATCCTCTAGACCCTTCACCAGCTTGGCTGCTTTTCTCTGGACTCGCTCCAGCACCTCAAGGTCTTTCTTGAATTCCAGGGCCCAGAATGACACAGTATGCAAGGTGTGGCCTCACCAGTGCCAAGTACAAAGGGATGATCACTTCCCTGGTCCTGCTGGCCATGCTATTCCTGATACAAGCCAGGATGCCATTGGCCTTCTTGGCCACTTAGGCACACTGCTGGCTCATGTTCAGCTGGCTGTCAACCAGCACCTCCAGGTCTTTTTCCACTGGGCTGCTTTCTAACCACTCTTCCCCCAGCCTGTAATGCTGCACGGGGTTTTTGTGGCCAAAGTGTAGGATCCAGCACGTGTTCTTATTGAATCTCATGCAGTCGGTCTCAGCCCATCTGTCCAGCCTGTGCAGGTCCCTCTGTAGAGCCTTCCTACCCTCCAGCAGATCAACACTCCCACCTAGCTTGGTGTGATCTGCAAATTTACTGAGGGTGCCCTCAACCCCCTCATCCAGATCATCTATAAAGATGTTAAACAGCACCGGTCCCAAAACTGAGCCCAATGTCAGTTGCTCTTCCCTTATCCACCAACACTGTAATGCTGAACGGTGATGAGACACTGGATTTCCAGACAAGTTGTGATGCCCCATCCCTGAAGTATTCGAGCTCAGGTTGGAAGGGGCTCTGAGCAACCTGATCTAGTAAATGTCCCTCCCCACGGCAGATGGGGTGGACTAGGTGATCTTTAAGTGTACTTTCCAACCCAAATCATGCTATGATGATATGAAATAAAGTGCAAGCCCAACAGTTTTGTGGCTCAATGCACTGGAATGCATAAAGAAGAGTAGCGATGCCTGATGACTTCAAATAGCCATGCTGAATTTAGGACCACATACAAGATGGAAAACACAGGAAGCTTTACTAATTCCCTTGATGTATTTCATAATGACCAGAAAACAAAACTGAATATCAAGTAAATCTTTCCCTGAAACTTTAGGCTGCAAAATTTCAAGTTAAAACCTTTTTCAGATTTGTTTCAAAATTGGAATAATTCAAAGTCTAAGTGCTAACCTACTTCACAAGAATATCCTGTTATCTCAAGAAGTTGGCAAAATACCAGACGCAGACAAAGTAAGAGCATATAGACTTAGGGAGGAGTGGAAATTAAGCTATTTTCATTATGTGGGATGAAAAGGTAACCCTTGCAACCCTTCTCAAAAAAACCTCTAAAAACCAAACAAACACAGAGAAAACACCCATAACAAAACAAACAACCCTCCCTCACCCCCAAGTCACAGAAGAGAACAAGAAACACAAATCATCTCTTAAATAAGCTTTCATCAGAATCAGAAAAGACCTGAACATAGTTCTTCCATGACTCACCTGTCCCTCTCTCTCTCCTTTCCTGAGGAACTTGCTGGCTTCGATCCGGCTCCATCGATTTCACTCTGACTGGAGAAGCCTGTACCTAAATTAGTCATATGAATGGGTCCATGCTATGAGCAGAAAAACACACGGCATTAGCAAATCTACAACTACAACATAAGCTATAGCTCCTTAATGATAATGATAGGAAACCCAACCTTTCAGAGCATACTGCCAACTAGCAGAAGAAACCACTAAACGCCATTGTTAAACAAAACGCTTTCTGCTAAAAATACTAAGGGTAACGTAGTAAGAAACACGCCTGAGCATGAATATGGAAGACACCTCACCACCTACTCCTCCTCTTCAGTAGTTCAGGACAGTAAAGACAGTTGCTTAGTTCACGGATTGACTTATTACCTCCTCATCAGCTAATTCTGAATACTGTATAGACCTCATGCCACAGTAAACTCTGCTCAAGATACTAATATTAGGTCTAACATATAGGCAGTTTCTTATTGACTCTAGGCAAAGCTTTTATTAAGGGTTTCTGCCTCAAAGCAGGGGTGTATCATCAGAGAAGCATTTGCAGAAACTCCCTTTTCTCACATACAAGTCTGAAGAACTCAAAATTATTTTTATTAAAATCAACTGTTTAACATTTACTATCAAAAAAAAAAATCAGTCTCTTAAAACTAGGTTTCTTGAAATCTTCTCAAGTGCAACCTGTAAGAAAGGTAAATGGGAAAATCTGGAAGTTATTACCACGTTTCCCTCCCACCCCTCAAACAAGCCCACTCAAAAGACCCACAAAAAACCCAAACGAAACCCCAAATAATCTCCCTTTAAACTAACCAGTAACATGCTATTGTCATCTTTGACCTGAACGCACCGCTACTCTTCACGAAAGCCTGAGGGTATAAGAAAGCAAGCTTCCAACAAATCAACTAAGTGACAGTTTAAGAACAGTGCATCCACTCAAAGAAACCATAGCATGGTCTCAATGTTTTGTAACAATTGCTGCCATCTACAAAAGGTCTTGTGTGACTGTTGCCAAATAAACTGTGCTAATAATAATCTCTCTCCAGCCAAGTTCCATTTTGGTGAATGAAGTAAAATTGCCGATTTTATTCCACCTGATATCCCAGCAGTCCTGACTCTCTTTCATCCGGTAGTTCCTCAGTGAAGCGTCTCTTTTGACCCTGGGAATGGGGTTGGACTTGTGGCTGTGTACCAGTTGGCATGGTTGTTTTTACTGGGGCAGCAGGAAGAAAAGGACCACTCAGTGGACTCTAGCATGCAGAAGTTGAAAACAAAACACAAGAAAATTTGGTAATAGGTATATAAAGTATTATTTCAATGTAGAGTTTCATACATAGAAGCAGAACACACAACTAGTTTCTCTTTGCAGAACCTAAGAGAAGCTAAAAGGAAATTCACAACTTAAAGATAAAACAAGTACTTCATCTATAGAATGCTCCCACCTCCAACTAATCACCACCTGTAACTCAGACTCATTGTACCTATATAGCTGCATCACAGCCTGTGATAACGCTTTCATAAACGAGCAACCGTCCCCTGCAAATATCAGGTGGCTATGATATGAAAAATGCCGTATGAAACAGCCATACCAACAATTTAGCTGCTTAGACAGAAGGAACATCAAAGCAGTAACAAAAAAAAAACAACCCACCCTAAAGAAGAACTCTGCATCTGGAACTGCTTCAAGCATTTTATTGTTAACAAAGAAACAGCTTAGTAAGTTGGCAGCTATAGGGCAAATAATTAATCTGTGGCAGTACCTGGCCAGTGCTGGCTGGAGGCTGTACTTGAGATATTGGATACTGTGTTGGCACAGGTGGAACTCCTGTAGGTAGTGTTGTTAAGACTCCAGGTGCCAATGGCACTGCAGGTGGTGCTATGCCTGGTACACCATATGGTGGCTGAACTGGTTGTTGAGGAGGGGGAACAACAGGATAACCAGACTGATACCCATTGGAAGGATAATACGATGGCTGAGAAGGTACGCTATTTATCGTGGCAGGCTGTGTGAAGCCTGGTGAGAGAAAGGGGAAAAAACGGTGATCTTCAATTCAGTTAAAATCACAAAAATATCAAATTTAACTATTAAATGTAAAAGAAGCTGGACTCCTTTTCAACTGAAGGACTTAACTTAGACTTCCATGGGTAACTAAATTCTACAAAACTAACTGTAAGAACAGCTCTGCAGAGCGCAACTCCAAAGACTTCATTATCGTTAACGTTTACCTGCTAAGGGTACTGCAGTGGTTATCTGATTCACAAATCGGGAGTATTCAGCATGAACCTACAAAGAATTTTCAAAGATTACACAATAAACATCTATTTACTATATTAACCTTTTGCAGGCAAAAAGCATCTTGCCACACATCGCCATTAAACTGTAAGGGGACATTGTTAGAAAATATGCTATGCACCAAAAACCCACCAACTAAAACTACCCTGAACATCGCACATGCCACTAATCCTGCTGGTATCTGTGACAGATTTGTGTGACATATAGGATAATCTTTCACAGCAAAGAGCGGCAAACTGTTTCCTTCAGCAGAGACAAAAATACTCAAAGAATCTAAAAGTTTCCATATATTTTTCAAGAGACTTTGTACCCATACTGAATTATCAGCACGAACAGAAAGACCGTCTCAGAGGATTTCACTCTATTTGCATTCATCGAAGAAAAGCTGAGAAATTAAATTTCTATGTGTACACGTGAGAGATCTTCCAAAATTGTTTTGGTACAACAGTCACATTAGGAAAGATAAAGCAGAGAGCATGGCTCTGGACAACACTTAGACCTAAAGCAAGGGAAGCTACAGCAGTTGGAAAGAAGCAGGTTTCCTTTACGTTTCCATACAGGCAGACAATCCCCTACCCCCCACCCCCAGTTCTGCTCAGGAAGCATTTCCATTTGTTCCCCAAAATTCCACTACTACAGCTGCATCCTGAGAAATGTTTATTCACTGTACAAAAATTAGACAGCAGTACTTAGAAGGAAAAACCTATCGGCAACCGAGAACACACACACAGTTTTGCTCAGAGCGTACAAAAATCATTAGCCAGGCACACGCTAAAGCTACAACAGGCTCTGAAATCTCGTATTTGTAAGAGCTACTCACGGTTTGCAATAGATTTTCACACAGCTTTTTAGCAGCTGCCAAACCTTCTGGCTTTGGGTGACTGAAAACATATACAAAAAAATACCTCATAAGCACAAGTGTTTCCGCCAACTCTGGGAGCTACTTTTTCTCAGATCCTACCCCTTCACTGAGTGA
>NW_009635133.1:0-354 GCF_000690535.1 Cariama cristata
CCTTCCAGCCCAAACGATTCTATGATCCTCTGCTCTTTTGATCTTCATACTTCCCCCACGCTGATGCTATAGGAACAGTTCAGAGGAAATCTGCAATAACATTTTGTCTCTTGATGATCAATAACATATGGAATAAAAGCTCTGTTCCTAAAAATAAACTAGGGATTTCTGCTATCACATTAACTTTACCTTACCTTAGGCATATAAACTATTTGGGTTACATGATATTGAACAGTTGAGAAAAAAAATAATAATCAGGCTAGTGAATTGGACCATGTGTGACAATGAGAATAACAAAAGAAATCACACGTATTTAAAGTCAAACAGTAGAACTGGGCATAAGATGGACATGTG
>NW_009635133.1:382-11531 GCF_000690535.1 Cariama cristata
AAAGCAATACTGCAAAGAGTGGATAGTTGCATAAAATTATTATGCTGTTACCTGAAAAAGGACATCGGAGTGCACAGTTTATGATGTTTCGTAGCACATGTTATGGTAGCACTGGTTATGTTACAGGTCACAGCTAGCTTTCCTGCCCCCAGTCAGTGCGTTAAATATGTCGGAACTATGAATATTTTTGCCTATCGCCTACGTAAATACTGCAAAGAGTGGATAGTTGCATAAAATTATTATGCTGTTACCTGAAAAAGGACATCGGAGTGCACAGTTTATGATGTTTCGTAGCACATGTTATGGTAGCACTGGTTATGTTACAGGTCACAGCTAGCTTTCCTGCCCCCAGTCAGTGCGTTAAATATGTCGGAACTATGAATATTTTTGCCTATCGCCTACGTACCTGAAATTGGGCTGCTGCACCAAAGCTGGACGCCAACCTCACCTTCTGGTCAGTGGGGCAAAGGGGGGCTCATACAGAGGAGATCTACCCGAAATGCCTGGGGAGGGGGCTTGCCCTGTGGATGTGCAGCTGTGGCTGGTGAGACCAGATGTCCGATGCTGAAGGCTGGCAGTGAGTCCAACGACCCCCCATCGCTGGGGAAGGGGGAGGTGGGTGCAGACATGAGACCGTTGCCTCGACCGACCTACGCGTGCGACGGCAGCCTTGCCCAACTGAGCAGTCTGGCCGCGTGTGACTCGTTTGGGTGTTCGTCTGGGGATTGCCCTGGAGATAAGTGCAGTTGTTTACCACTGGCAAAAAATCTTCTACTGAGCGCAGACAAGATCACAGCTCTGTCGCAGAGTTCGTAATGGAAAGGAGAATTAATGAAAAGTAATAGATTACTTATGCTGAAGTTCAGTCAGTCTGTTCTCAGTGTTCAATTACATTTGTTTGGGGAGCCACGGGAAGAGCAGGGCAGGTGCTAGGAGATCTGCGGTTTAAAATGTTTAGCTTCCTTTCTCACTCTAGCTGTTTGCCTACAGCCATGCTCCTGCTCTGCTCCCTCGGTGTCCCCACGCCCAGCTCTCCCACAGCAGGGACCTGCCTCCTCCCCAGGATGCTGCTGGGGGCACCTGGTGGGGCTGGGGGGTGGCCAGGGCCACCACAGCCACAGCGCAATGAGCCTGGTGCCGCTTCCAGGCTTTGTCATCCTGAGACAGGAGGTTTGACTGCCGGGCTTTTGGGGATGAGCAAGTGGCACCGTCTGCTCCCCTTCGGCTGTGTGCCCAGAGGCACCAGCTGTCCGTGGATACGTGCCTTGGGAAGAGGTTTCCACTGGCTGGTGGGTCCTGAGTGATCAGGAGGGTCCAAGCACGGATGGAGGCTCAGCTACTTTGGAGTAGCTGCCTCAGCAGTGGTTAGCATCCTGCAACCCGCTGGGCTGCTCTGCCATCTCTCTTCTTTCCCCTGCCCCTGCGGGGAGCCCTGGCACCCCCCCAACCACGGTACAGCTCATTTTGGTGAGGTTGAGCTTCGTGGTACCTAAAGAAAGGCACCTGAAGTAGGAAGTCATGATTTTGGTTTCAGTGCCTTTATAAATCTAAGCCAAGCTTCTTTTTTTTTTTTTTTTCTTCCCTCCCAATATTATAGACCCTTTCCCAGGCAGAGTGGACAGAACAGCAAGAGACTGACTTTGCTGGAACTGCTTTTACTAAATAAAACTGAAAACAAAACGCCCATTTCCAGCACTGCCCTTGTACCGCACAACCCTTGGTAGCCACTTGGCGACACAGCCACGCACATCGATCTCCCTGGATGCCAACCTGCAGGACAGACAAGGTCTGGGATGGCTCATCCCTGCTTGCAATTCAGGTGGCATCTTCCCTCGGGTGATTCTGCAGTACCAAGTGTTGGTTGGTGTGTGGGCTGGTTCTGGGATAACCAACCACCCCTCAGCCTCCTGCCCGAACCAGCTTTATCCCTCATTTGCGGCACAGCGTTGTGTATTGCCTACCCACTTCAGCATCGCCGGGCAGGGCAGCCTTAGCTTTGCGCAGGTGCCGTAACACAGAGCCTGTGGTCGGTCAGTGAAAAAAAAACACTTGCTTTTTGTGAGTCAGCAGAGGTGCATGGTGTCCACGGTCAGGGCTGGTGGGGAGATGGTCAAGTCCATGGCATTTATGAGCTTTCCCCTCTCCAGGCTACCAGTTCGTTCAGTCTTTCTGTGCAGGTCACATTTTCTGCACTTCTTATTTTTTGTCGCTTTCCTCTGAGTGGTCTTTAGCTGGTCCACACCTCCCTTGAAGGGTAGTGCCCAAAATGGGACAGAGGGGTCTTGCTGGGCCTTCACCAGCACCGGGCAAAGGAGGAGGAGCCCTCCACAGGCCTCCCAGCCTGCACCCCCACTCCTGACATCCCCCCCAAGATCGCTTCCCGCCCCCGCAAGGCTCTGAGGCTGCTGGCTGGTGCTGTGATTCACTCCATCGATCCTGCGCTCCTCCTCACCCCGTGTTCGCAGAGCTGATGCTTTTGCCAAAACATCAAGCTTTTTGTGCTTGTCCTTCTTGAGTCCCGCTGCCAGTCCGAGAGCACTCTGCAGATTTCAGATCATTGTGCATTCTGCTCCTGTCTTTTGGTGCCTGCAGACCTTCCGAGGGTGATGTTTTATGCATACCCACTCTCATAACATGAGTCATTAGTAAAAATACCAGGCAGCCCCCGTTCACAGCAGCGTGCAGCAGCCCATTCTGTACTTTTTTTTTTTTCCCCCAGACACTCAAAGAATACTGTTCATTGTTTGTAGGTTTTCAGACAAGACCTGTAATCTCCTTGCTGTGGTTCATTTAAGAGTGCTTTCCCCCAGCTTGCGTATGAGAATGTCATTTGCGACCATCTTACTGAAGTCACGCGGTACGATGCTTGCTCACTTGCTTGTAATGTTGTCTAAGAAGGAAACTGGGTTGGTTGCACACGATTTATTCCTGGTAAACACGTTAGCTGCTTTTTATCCCCTGATTTTTCTGTGGGTTTGCAGATAGCTCTGATTATTTGTCGAGTACTGTTGAGTGTTTGTTGAGCGCTGCTGAGTGGCAAGCCAGTCCTAGGCTTTTCCATCTGAAAGACATTTACCCTTTTCTTCAGTCTTCTGGGACCTCTCCCAACCTTCGCGAACCTCAGCTGTAACCACTAACGGCTCTGAGACTCCTTCAGCCAGATCCCAAAGTACTCCAAAGTGAATTTCCTCAGGTCCACCTGATAATAGCATAGTTATTAGGTGCGTGCTTGCTCTCTGGCTGCAGCACCTTTCAAGTAATGGAAGCAGCAAATGGATTCTGATACAAAAATATTACTTAAAATAACCATATACTGATTATATTATTTAGATATCACACCTGTTAGATATCACCGTTTCAGGCTTGGTATGTACGAAGCGTCAGAGGTGTTGGCATAGCTGCCTTTCAGCGTTGTCTAATGCAGCACGGGCATTTGCAGCGAGGTTGATGGTCTGAGTGATTCGGTTGTTGCCCTGTTCTCACTGTGCAAGCATATCGATATTTTTTCCACTCCTTTTATTAGGAGCTATTGACAAAAAAGGCAGTAAAAAAAATTCTGTTGCTCTCCTCTGACCTTTCAGAAACATTAACAGGTTGCCAGAGTGACCTCTCAAAGTTTACATCTTGCATATTTGCATGGAAAGCGAATTGGGGCAGGAAACGGTGTTCAGTGTCGGTACGTGCACAGCGGGGACATCCCGGGGGCCTCTCGGAGCATCTGCCGTAGGAGGAGCAGACGTTCATTCATCACGGCCCGATGTCAGCCCTGGCTTGAGGACACTCAACACGCTACTTATGCAGCTGGAGGAAGGGAAGAGTGCTGAGTCAGTTGCAGATGGATATGGAGCCAGATGACTTAAGATCTTGGCAGGTTTTTGATTTTTTCTCAGGAGGAGAGGATCTTAACCACCCAGGAGGCCATCCTTTCTATTCAAGAGGTTGGGTTTTTTTATGCCACAGGCCAGTTTTTTTACTTGTGTATCCTTCCCTATGGCAGCAGCTCATATTCTTCCACGCAAAGACCAAGGCTCTTCGGCACAAGCGCCTGATGGTATCAGGCAACTGAGGGGGCTGCGGTCAACCAGGGTAACCCAGGCCAGCCAAGGTGCTGCCCAAGTGCAGAGCAGGTCCCTGCCTGGGGGAACCGGCACCCGGAGCTCACGGTGCCTGCACCAGGAGGGACCCCACCGGCCCCCTCCCGCTGCCATCGGCAGAGCAGAAGTGTGAGAAAAAGGAAATATTACCTGTCTGTTGTGGGTGAGGAACTGAAAGAGCTCCTGGAGTCCCTTATCAGACCGAAATGTAGGACTTGAGCTGTGTTCTCCATATCCCCTCTCTTTTTTCTCGCTTGCTCTCAGTAAAGTGGGTGATTTCAGGTTCTTGGCACCACCTCAGCTCACATCGCACAAGGCACACGCAGCACTTTATTTACAGCGCAGCACGGACCTGCAGATAATTCACCCTCAGCGATATTACACAATTACTTATAGATGCCTGTGTTGAAAAGAAATGAAAATTATTATTTACTGAGAACTTCTCAGCAGTCCGTGGGATTAAAGACTGTAATAACCGGTAACATTTTACGCCAAACATTGTGTTAACAGAAAGAATACCTTAGTATAGGTATTGACAAAAGAATATTTCATTTAAAGGGCTGTTAGACTACACCAAGTACATGAAGTCCAGCTTTAAAAGAACCACGAAAATCGAGGCAGAGCCCAACTCACTGTTTAATCCAGTCTGAGGGATGCCAGTGAAGCTCCTGACCAAGGATGCTCTTACTTCGCGCTGCTTCAGCTCTCTGCGGTTTCCAGGTGCCTGCGTTTGGGGGGTGAGCCCCGGTGGGGCTGCCGGGGCTGGTCCGTGCCCCAGCTCCACGCCTCCCTCTGAGAGCTGCCCAGGGCCTGGCAATCCTGCCTCGGAAGGCGCTCACTGGTTCTCTGTCATCTCAGTGACCGTCTTCGATGGGAAATTGCCATTACTGGAATAAGATGTTTTTGTAGAGATAGGGATGATTTGTCTCCACTGCCTTTAGCTTTCTAAAAGTGAGGTGTCCAGCCCATAGTCAGTCAGGAGAGAGGCACACATGGGCCCATCTCTTCGAGACACCTCTGGAAGGGCATGAATTTCTCTCTGGAGGCACTCATTTGTTGCACTGACTATGGAAAGAACCTATGGAAACAGCTCAGGCTGGATATTTATTTAATGTGCAGCGGCTACGGTTTAGTGAGATAAAGGTGTAGGATCGTACTCCAGTGTTGATAACCTTGAGCAAACTCTGAACTACTTAATGGGCTGCTCAGTGAGGAACTAGTTTTGCTTTAACACTTAGGAAGCGGAATTCAGCCTATATAATTTAAAAAAACCAACCAACCAAAGAATCAAAAAGCCTGTTGGTGGCCCAGTATAAACTGGTTGCTTTACATTCATCCTCCTGTCGCTTTGGCACAAGCTCGTACTGAGACAGTGGCACAGTTAAACCACAGCTAAAACTACCCAGAGCGTGAGTGAGTCCCCAGCTTTGCTAAACGGTTGCAGGGACACGAACTCATTAAAGCCACCCCGGGCTCAGGGCGATCCTGGGCTCACCGCGTGGCCGGCAGTTGAGATTTACAGCTTCTCTCGCCCCGCGGAAGGGATGCTCATTCTGCTTCTCTTGCTCTCGGCTGCGCGATGCCGCTGCCCCCCTCGCACGCCCTTCTGCAGGGGGGGTCGGTTGAGGCCTCGGGGCCTTTCTCTTTGGCAAGGCAATGGCAGGGAGATGCAGGGACACGCATACAAGAGCAGAATTGCTACTGAAAAACTGACAGTAAGGAGGAAAGGGGCAAAAAACATTGCAGGTATCTTTTCATGGCAAACACTCTCAGTGTTTCTTTAGTTTCTCGTCTTGATCCTATGCGATCAAATTAACAGTCAAATTCAGTTGGGGATGAAACATTACAGATAATGCCGTAGCTCCGGGGCTAATGAACGGGATGTAACTGGCACGTGAGTGAAAAGTTACCGGACGAAAGAGCTCTTGCCAAAGCTGTGCTGCAGATGAAAGCTAAGACCAAGCGGGAGATTGCATGTTCCTCAGGGAAGAGCCGGGGATTTGCTCAAATCATGGATGCTGCCACGGCATCCCTCCTCACACCTCTTCGGTACCCACCACCTCCCGCAGCCCGAGGGCCAGAGCCTCCTCTCAGCCCCTCTCCCTTTCACGCACAGACACCCGGACACACGCAGAGGGATGGCCACAGGAAACCGCTCTGGGAGCAGGAGAGGAGATGCGGAGCCTCACCAAAGGCTCAGCGATGCTCCGGTTGTGTCGGCAGCCGAGGGGCTCTCGTGCCATCGGAGGGTCACAGCGAAGCCAAGGTTTTGGTGCCATTCCTGCAGCCTTCCTCTCCTCGCCTACAGCCAAGGTCTGTCACCCTGCAGCTGAAGAGCATCGCAGGGAGCAGAGGACAGTCCCAGGCGCTTTCTTCTTCCCTTAGGGCAAAGCTTGCTTTTTAAAAGGAAATATGGCTCAGCTATGACAGGGAAGGCACGCGGTGTTTGAGTTATTCCCCGGCAGTGATGGTTCTGTTCCAGCTTTTATGCATTTTAGCTTTACGTGCCACCATCCCTGTTGGGCTGAGAGTTTCAAGTTCCTGTAATTCATTACTGAAGAACACAGAGTGAAGGACAAAGCAATTTGTTATTTGCTTTTTTAAAAAAAATTAAAAACCTTTATCAGCAGCGGGGTCACTCTGCCTTGGTATTTCTTCCTTACTCTGGTTTAAGTAACAGCAACAAGATAAAGCCCCTTCCCCCAGTCAGGAAAATTACAGAAAAATAAAAGAAAGCCCAAACATGAAGTGCTTTCACATGTAAGGAAACCATCCACATCCCTTCAGCTCATCTTCAAGCCCCTTCAGGCCGCTGCCGGGTGGCAGGGCGGAGGTGGCCCCCCCAGGACCCCGCTCTGCCCTCTGCAGAGGGAGTTAAGGGCACTGGCAGGCTTGGTCATCCTCCCCATCGCTGGGGTCAGCTGGGCTGGATCCCACTCGTCGTTTCTGAATGGAAACACATGGAAACACCCACTGAGAATTAATTCAAGCCCTGACTCCGCTTGGTGTCAGACACCCGTGACTGCCCTGCCTCCTCCAAGGTCTCCCTTGCAGGATGGGTTTTGTTAGTGGGGTGCTGTGGATTACATGAAGTTCTTAAAAGCTTTCCAAAAGGTGTGGATTATTGGTCTTAAAGCACTTTGCGCTCTTAAAAAAGGACACTTGGAAAAATGCTGCTAAGGAGGTGAAGAAACATCCCTTTCTGGGCTCTTTTGGGCTGTTTTTATGCTTACAAATGTGCTCACTGCAGAGACAGGGGTACTCTGATTAGAAGTCAGCGACGCACCGTAGCTCATGATTACACGCTTAGTTAAAAACTGAAGTGAACGTAGCCCCAGGAAGTGTATTAATCTACCAGTTGATTAAACTACCTTTCGGCTACCTTATTAAATTGCAATAGTTGTAGAAGAGTCACAAGAAAGTCATGTGAAAGACAAGACTGACTTAGGGGGTTATTTTGTGTTGTCATTGATTACTCATAACTAAGAGGGGAAAAGGTGTCTTATCCAAAGTCGGAAAGACGTGACAAGCATTAATATATTTTTTTTGGTTAGTTTTATCGCTAATATATTCACAGGGAAGTGCCATCGCACTGCACAGGTAAAACCATTTCTCAGTTAAACCCCTGTGGCCACGTTCGACTGAAGCCAGGGAGGTGAATTACCCCTAACACACAGCTCGGCCACTGACAAACCCACTGCACACCTTGCGACTGAAAAGGCGATGCAGGCACAGAACATTTTAAGAAGGAAATTCCCACACAGCGTCAGTGCCCTGGTTTTATTCTCGGTATTAATTACCATTGAGGCAGCAGCCGAAACCTCAGCCGAGGCCAGACTCCCATGCATCTGGCAGGAGTGAAAATACCTGGTCTAAAAGGAAGGGCTTGTCAGCAAGGCACCCGGTTGTGTGGAGGTTCGTGCTGCCCGAACAGCCCCCAAGCCGTGCGGTACCTCCATCGCGGGCCATCGTGACAGACACGTTATGAACTCGATAGCAGCTCTGCACGAGATGAAACCTCAGGGCAGCTGACGGACAGAAGAGAGCCCCCTCAACTCATCTGACTCTTCAGCTTGCAGCACATCTGCCGTATAAAAAGACATGAAGGTAATTTAGGCATAGAAAAATTGACTTTCTTGTTCGTGTTCTGTTCTTAGTTTGATATACAAACTAAAGGCTCAGCATCACGATGGTGATTACCACCGCCTAGTAAGTGACGGAGCGTCCACTGATTGGTAACTACTCAAGTTCGTCTGCTTGGTCTATGGCATATTTGGAGATGCACAATCTGCAAGTCTATAATCTCCAGCTTTAGAGATAAATAATGCTCTAGAGCGGTAATTTTGATGCAGAAACGTAATTTCCAGAAGATGCATGTAAAGAACTTGCCTTCATTTTGTACTTCCCATATTAGTAAATGACCGTTACCTTGAGTAACTGTCCTAGGCTGTCTGTCCTGGTGGAAGAAGACAGAAATTCTGCTTTAGACAACTGACTGTCTGCATGTGAAAGAGTTTTTGATAAAACATTCAAGTGAATTTCATGGACTTTATTTAGCACAAGAGATCAAGCTTGAATGCTCTCTGATGTTCACTAGCAACGCCATTTACCTCAAACAACTCTCCAGTCTGTGCTACATCTGTTCGGAGAGAACACCAACCATGTTTGATTTTCTGATTATTTAATACTTTCATTTCACTTGCCTTAGGAGGTGGACTCAGGCATACAAACCAAACAGCTACAAAATCTCTTGGGATTCCTTCTCAAAGAATAAAATAATTAACTTGATGTATCAAGACATAATTCAAACTAGAAAAGTTACGGCTGCTAGAAGTGGATTAGTTTAGTTAAAATTGTTTGGCATCAGGAGACATTAACCTGTATTTGCCTGATATTAGAGGTAAAACCAATCCAATAAATTTTATGAAGTGGCTTTTAAAGTGTATTTGTAAAGAAGGTCTAATATTTACTAGCTTAAACAGTATTTCTATTTGAATATATTTACAAGCTAGGGAAGGTAAAAAGTAATTCCTGGAGCGTAACTCCTCAAACATAACAATTTATGTGCCAAATGAAATCCATTGCTGATGTTTCTTAAAAGCTTTGCAAAAACTAAGTAAAGCAGCATTAACCTCCCCAAGCTCACCAGGCTCCTGATTTTCATCAGCATTCAATTGTTGATGAATTGCCAACATTTTTGAAGTAAAAGCCATATAAACAGAAGTACAAATATATTTAAAATGTAAATGCTTTTTGAGGGAGATCAAGGAAGAGATTAAATACCTCAGTCTGGCAAAGGATATAAGGATGTTCCTTAAACTCCCCTTTGACTTCCATAGGACATAAACATATGCTCGAAGCTTGGCATGCTCGGAGCTTTGAAGATTGAATTCACGGGCAGGTTTGGGAATTGCAGCACGGAGCGATATCCTGCCCAGATTTTGGGAGCCCAGCCACGTACGGAGCCTGCAGGCTGGAGCTGGATGTCTCTAAACACGGCAGACTGAGCACAGGGTCCAAGCACAGGGCACGCCGAGTGCAGGGAGCGGGGCAAACTTAGCTAATAGGCAATTAAGAGGGAAAAAAAAACTCTTTAGCTTGTCCTAATTGTGAATTTGGGCCCCGCGCTGAGACGGATGCTGAGCTGGGACAGGTCCAGACGGCCATGGGACCGTGTCGGTCCTTCCGACGAGCACGCAGAGGGAAGGTCCCACACCACGGGTTCCCTCTGAGAGAGTCGCTGTGCGGGTGCCTTTCCTTCTCTGCCGAAGAGTGTTTGCTCTACCCAGGAGCAGGACAAAAGGAACTAGGGGATATTAGCTTCCAGTCGTACTTTGGGCAGCCCCCAGTCCCCCTCTGTGCTTCCAGCCACAGGGAGGATGAGAAGATAGACATCTTGGTGGGCAACCCCTGCCAAGGTTTCGATGTCTCAGTGCTCAACGTGCCCCAGTCTGACCCGGCCAAGGGGAAACCTGAAGGCAGATCTTCCAGGGAGCTACACCGCGAAAGGGACAGGGACCTCAGCAGGAGGTGGCAGCTGTACTTTAGAAAACTGAAATTTTGGATTTAGATTTTTACAGGAGGAGATAGGGTAGCTACAGATGCCTACATCTTCTGCCAGATCCAGTCCCAACATTTCACCGAACGGTGGTTTTCAGCCCAGGCCCAAATCATCATCAGCAAGTTTAAATGTATCCATGTTGTCATTAATTTCTATTACACCTTCCTGGTGCCTCGCTGTATGTTCCTGAGGCTCCTACGGCCCGTACCTGTACTGAGTCTCTCCACGCTCCATTTGCCTGTTGCCTGTCTTGTCCTCCTGGCATTTTCAGTGGTACCAGACAAAACTTTCAAAACTATTCAAAGCAATTCTCATGGAAAAAATACGTATATTCCTCATGAGCACCATTTCCATGATACTGTAAAATGGGAACATGTTATATTGTATTTTATTCTAGTGTTATCTTCTTAAAATTATATTGTTATTACACTTAGCTTTTATCTAACAATGGAGTTCATATTGGCATAGCAATGGCACTGCAAACAGCCAATGACCATACATTCACGTTGCATGGGGGCAGGAAAGCAGTTAACAAAAATACAGCTTCCTACAATCATACGCATTGATTAAAAAGCCACAAATATGGCATATTGAGGGTGGTGGTGGGGGTCACACTGTATATCTTCAACCAATGTGATTAAATGCTTTCCAGAGATATCATTCTTACTTTTGTCAAAGGGATCAAGTATTTTGTTTCATTTTGTGTCAGTGAAGGCAGAAGATGGAATATTCCATTATATGATTTTTTAATGTTAAATATAAACAGAAGGCTATACAAGATGGAGGTAATTTGTGACCTGGTACATTGTAAAAAATGACCTTGCAAACATTGTTTTTCGCATCTTCTTCAATTTAACAACAGTTGTGGGAGGAGGAGAGACATTTCTTGGAAGGGGTGGGAAAGGGAAACAGTGGCAAGAACATTTGAGAAATTTAAAAAAAGGTAAAAATTTCAACCTGATTCCATTTGGGGTTTGCAATGTTGCGATGAGCA
>NW_009635133.1:11557-17398 GCF_000690535.1 Cariama cristata
CCCCTTAGTGGCTGAACATACACACTGTTGAAAGAAGAAGTAATTTTAAACACAGAACCCCCCTCCAAATAATATTTGTGTTTAGTAACGGAGAACAAAGGATTTTAAACGCTAACATATGCACAGAAGAGCCTACAAAGCCATGTTTACATAAACATCAGAAACAGCTGGAAAAATGCAAACCAATAGTAAGAGAACATTCCTGAATAAGCTATTGCATTGAGTGAGAAGAACAAGAAAACAAGGGAAAAGGAGGGGAAAAAAAGGTCAATCTCTATTTTTATTTTACTCGGAATGTATATTATGGGATGAGTGGGCTTTGCAGAGGAATACGATCAGATATTGAACTCCACAACAAAACCCAACCCCGTATTTTTATTGATACTTTCTAGAGTAGAGGGTTTCTGTACAGAATTACGAAGTTATCTGGTCTGGTGCCATGGTTCCCTCCCAACAGCACACTGATGGTGTAGCCGGTGGCCATCTCCGCTGTTGCAGAAGGTACCAGCTTGTGGTCCAATATACAAACATTTCTACACAAAAGGCATCAAGAAATGTTTAAGATTCAATAGGAAAGGTTCAAGTGCACAAAGTCTGTAATACACACAAATGCACATATCTACTTAGATATAATGGTACAAAGAGTCTATAAGAGATTATTTCTATTTGGTCTAACTCCTGTCGTGAGGAATAGATTGCTTCTAACTTTTCCTTTTCAAAACCAGTCTTCACATAGGAGTCAACTTGCAAAGGCTGCAACAAGGAGACACTACGGAAGCACGGCACCCCCATCGATCTGGTTACACCTACTCGGATTTTAACTGTGTGTTACACCTTTAGATCTCTCTCTATGTATATATCGGGTAACAAAAGAAGTCCATCGTATTTACAGACAGTTCGTCCTACTTGGAAATCTGATGCCTCTGCTAGTCGTTATTCTTTTTTTCTTTCTTGAAGAAGTCTGTAATTCTTCCTTCTTTTTAACTTTGCATGTAGAAATCACGGCTGCAAAGCGTCTCATTGCCTCCACGCTGGTCACCGAGGCAGAAAAGCCACTCATCAGCACTACCGACATAAGCCTTTACTTCTTGGGTCACATCCTGACGCAGCTTAAAGGGTCAAGGGAAATCTCTTCTTTTGAGTTAGCTGGTGCGTGCTGTAGCTGGATATACTGATCCCAAACACTCCCAGCAGCAACGCCGCCCGTTGCAGCAGCGTGTCTGATGAGTTGATAACGATTTTTCCTGCAGCTTGAGTCTACGGGAGAAACAGGGCAAGTTAACACGCTGATTCAGCTGAGTGCAACACAGCAGCGGGGCTTTGGAACCTACAAAGCACTTTTCTTCTTCTCCATGGCATTTAATACAGTATGACTCTGCTTTCCGCTGAAGAGTATTCGGCACAAACTACTGCACATTTTGGAAGGCCCCCCCTTTTATCACTTTGTAAAAGAAAGGACACATTTCGGATATGATTTTTCTTTCATTTGTAACTCATTGATTTCAGTGACTTTAATGGGGTTCCCTCTGGCTACAAGGCGGCGCGGGAGAGCTGAATTGAGCGTGGAGGCTTAGGCATAAAGGACAAGGGACTTTCTTGTTCTGCAAAGTACAACAATCTCTTCCTTCCCACAGATTAACTCCTAACGCAATGATGCTCCCTTGAACGTTCGTTATTAATTCAGGCAAGCAAGGCTAAAAGGGCTCCGTAACAGCTTTTCTTAGCTCCACAGGTAGGACCAGACCAAGCAGGCAACTTTTAACACAGTCTCTTTCTCAAGTCCAACAATGAAGTGGGAAATGCCAATCAAAGTGAAGATAAAAAATTAGTTATTTACTGATTACCTGAATAAGAATCAGAAGAGAAATTAAGTTGCTGTTGCTTGCCTAGTACATATGATACACTGACCGAGAAGCAGAAACACAGTTGCATGGGCTCCCTAGAGAGCAAACCCCAAATTCCTATACATGTTGGCGCTGTGAGTTAAAACACATCGCGTGTCTTCCTAGTTGCAGCATTTCTTATATGAAATGATGACTAGGCCTCAACTAATGATTTTTTTTTATGCCTTCCCTTGCAGTCCATGGACAGAGAGCATGGCACCACTGACTGGAGTGACAGATTCCAAAGGAGCCTGATTCTCACTTCCAGACTCTAGGTTTTTTATGTGAGCTTAAATAATCAGAGCTGAGTGCTCTGACCTTGATAAATGTGGCTGACAGTGTGGCTGCTTCACCAGCAGAATAAATAAAGACAAAAGAAATTCCAAATAAAATTACTGCATCAGGTGACATCAAAAGATACACAGTGAGGCATGAGAGAAGTTCACGGCTAGGACAGAGACACAGTATCCTTAGCTCAGCCTCTCAACTACTCAACTATCACCTCTCAGCTACTATTGTCTATGATTTTGGATGCAGATCACCTTGCTAAAAGCTGTGAGATTTTCCAACAAAAGGTTATATACTCCGTAAATACCAAAATACAGAGTACCATAAGGAAGATGCTGTACATTGGTACATATATTTTTGAGCTGGTTTATTCTCAATTGTTTAGCTGATTTAAGACATTTTCTATGCATGTGGGTTTTTTTTCTTCATATAATGACTGATACTCTGGTCCCCCAATGTTCCATAGGTCAATACTGACTGAGGTTTCTTTATCATAACCATAGACACTGGTTGAAGTGTTTCGCTGACAGCTCGTTTGAGCTGCTTACGAACCCAGCATCCTTCTTCCCAGTAACATTTCCCTACTGCTCCAAACACACAAAGCCATCGTAAGAGAAAATGATGAAGAAGTAGTTTCTGTTTAAGCGCTGCAGAAATATAAACTCCTTCCAAGTATTCTGCATTTGGTATTCCAGCATGATACCAATTATCAAGAATTATCATAACTCATTCACTTTTCAGCAGAGGCTTAATTAAGACTTCTTTGAGTTGTTATGCAAGTTAACCCACCAGAAGCCAGTGTTCCCTTGGGTTGGTCATGCAATAATTTGAAATAAAATCAGTCTGAGCAACAGAAATACTGGTATTTTGAAGATCTAATTAAAAACAGAAAAAAAGACAGAATTTTCATACCTGCAACAACCTTATATACCCAGGTGTCATTCTCCGGAGAGGAATAACCATGATTTCTGAGTCTTCGTAGAACTGCAGCCCCTACAATTTTAGAACACACAAATCATTACAAAATCCCAGGGGTTTTTTACAAGTTGACCTCTTAATGAAACATCAGAATAAGTCTCTCATGGTTTGCTACAACGCCAAAAGCACTCCAAGAAGCACGGTACGCAAACATTTTCTCCTCACCTGATGCTCTTTTCCTTCGAGCCCTTTAGGTGCTTAAGGTCCCAGGGGTATATAAAGCCCAGCTCAGTTGTATAACCTGTCACAGGGGATCTGTCTGCACCACTTAGGTGTTGGCAGAGCTGAAACTGTCCAGCCTGGGGCCAGGTATGTCTTGCAATATTGGAAAACTCTCTGGGAATGCCTGAAGCTCATTAAGAGAGCAAAGCGCCAGCTGACCTCCTTAAGAACAAAAGGGCCTAAGCCTGCTTTACAGATAGCAGTGGAGATAAAAAAAGGAGGTCGTTACAGCATTCTGTATTGTAGAGTGACAAGGTAAATAGGATTGGATGGCTTTTGTGTAACTTAGAATGTATATTTATACCCATAGGATGCCCTGACTCGGTGGGAAGCTTAATGCAGCCATGACCTGAGCTGAAAGGATGTGCTAATATTATAGGGTTATTTGGAGGCACATTTAAAAATAAGTTTTCTGATAGCATTCTCTTTTACTCAGCATTATGCATGTTCTTGCCCCTTTTTCTACTGCTAAACCTTTACCACTAAAAAATACTTAATCTAAAACTTATTATTACTGTTATTACTATCTTCCATTATCAGTTATCTCTTTTTTTCTGTTAACAATGATTTCTTTTCACTGTGGTGAGCTTGGACTCAGTTCTGCTCCTGGGGTCATATAATTCACAATGTGAGAAATGGTGGTAAAATCTAATCTACAAAATTGATTTCCCTTTCTTTTAGGAGTGTCCATGGATAGACTGTGCTGAGAAAGCTCCCTTTTCCCATTATCAATACACGCAACCTTGAATAAGGATCGCACGGCAGAATTTGGCTCCAGTTGCATTCATACTTCTAAACATGCAGGGTAAAAATCTTCGGCTGGTGAAAGTCAGTACAGGACCGGTGAACCCGCATCGGTTTTCATCACAAGCGCTCCAGAGAACGGTGCTGATTTACACCCCTCTAGTCTCTGCTGCAGTAGCCTAAAGCTCCCTGGGAAATGTTCCTGCTGTAAAAGAGCAGAAACATGAAGTGTTTCTACTTGGAGAAATACTCTACATTCAACAACGATACCACTTACCAAGAATTCTCATAACTCATTTACTTTCCAGCAGATGCTTAATTAATGTTCTATAAAGGAACAATGCTGTTTTCTTCCGAGGTTCTGGCTTACGTAGCACGCAGTGGGCAGATCTCATCTTCCTCTCGCCGCACCACGTTTATACCACGCCAAGCCCGTTGGCACCAGCGGAGCCATGTCTCATTCACCAAAAAGGTAACTTCAGATGAACCAGTCCTATAGTGTCGATCTAAATACTAAAAGCAAGAGACTGGAAACCTGCCAATCTGTTGTTGGGTTTTTTTAAAATATGCAACTTGCACAGTGACCCCATGCTAAACCTTAAGCGCTGTATACCTTGGCTATGGGAAATACTGCGTTCATGGGAAACAACCAACATCAAATGGGGAGCTGACTGAAGTAACTGGAAAGCGTATCAGTAAACACAAGTCACTGGACCTGCCCAAACACATTTGGGATGAAAATCTACACTATAAAAAGGCAAAGGCTTTTTTCTTGTTCTTGTTTCTCACCGTATGCCCCATGCTAACTTTCCTGCAGAAACGGGAGAGCGTCTGGGCTGGCTGCCCAGAGCAGGACAAGGCTGACGCTGCAGAGTCCGCGTTCCTCTGGAAATACACAGAACGCCCAGTTTTTTCTTTAAATTTCCAGCCTTGTCTGCATTGAAAGAAAAACCTACTTACCGCACTATCAGAGTTTCAGGAGCTGCACAAAATGCGTTACTAACAATTTCTGTCATTTTGTGTGTAATTGTTTCCGTTCAGAGAACGGCAGTGAGGTTCCTGTGGCACGGTATTCAGAAAGGGAGAGCTTTCCAACCAAGTTGCTTTGTGCGGAAAATAAAAGGGAAGGGCAAGAGTATGCCTTGAATGCCACTGCTGTCTTTAAAAATGATTTCTTGGCCATGTTCAACACAGCTGAATTGTAGAATGTTTTCTGTAATTGCAGGTGTTACCAAAATCTATATTACTTTCCTGAAGACTCTGAAAGAATAACCCTCCCAGGCTGTTTCAGAACTTTGAGCAAACAAGGGGCTGCCTCTCTTCCTTTCAAAGTTCAGACCTCTGAGAATCGACTCCCGAGTGCCACGATGCAGAGATGATCATGCCCCTCCTGGGCAGGGGACCGGCTAGCAGAGGAGGAAAAGCACAAGCAGCAAAGGGCTCTCTTGGCAAACGCCCGGGGATCCCAGGTGCGGCGCAGACCGCTCGCCTCATTCACCTACGAATGCCGTCACTGCTTGATGGAGGCATCAAGCAGATGATAAGAATGCAAACGATACGCTGACATCCCCCCTCCATCCCAAAATTAAAGTGGAGGGACACTTTGAACCCAGCTGTCAATATTCACCACCTTGTGCCTATTTCCATTAAGAGGAGAAATAAATAATGAAATTAAAAGTTCCTTCGCTGTAATCCTGTGCCTTTGGGCCCAGGAAGCGCTGCTTCC
>NW_009635133.1:17418-37228 GCF_000690535.1 Cariama cristata
ACAGTTACAACTGCTTTTCACACCGTTAGAAGCCCCTCCTTGACTGGCATTCCCCGAAAAGCTCTTCGTGCCGCCCTCTTCGAGCACATCCCTGCCTCTCGGGAGCATGCTGCAGGGACACGCACCTCGGCGTCACCCACCACGGCTCGGTGGGGAGCAGGAGGGCAAGCACGGCAGCACGGGTTCAGGGCCCCCGGCTCTCTCGGTAGGTTTTGCAGCCCACCCCGAGCCCGTGCTTTTGACCACTCTGAGACCGATGCCTCAAATATTTAGGCTGAAATGACCCTGTAATCATTCCTGGACTTGCTGCTTTCTCCACGGGCCCCAGACTTTGTTAACTTCTCTTTCACAGACAGCTGCTTCTCCCATCATCCTGAATTCACTTTCAGAGCCTTAAATACGTTATCTCCTAAAATGGGGCTCAACTTTCCGGTTTTCCTTGCTGCCTGTGCTCCGTACAGGAATTCCAATTTTCCAGCTCATTTTCCCAGCTACTTTCCAGTATGTTTACTTTCACCTTGACGAAAGGGCAGCTACGTCAACATGTCCCTCTACACCAATACTTCAGCTTTAGCATCAGAAGTTTCTCTTCAGAAGAGGGACCCGTAGTGCTTTTTTCTGCTGGTCAGTTCTTCCCCTTGCAGACCCTTGCGGGAGCTGGGATAGCGATGGTCTATGGCACTAGCAGGCCCTGACTCTCACCTGTACAGCAGTCCACTGCCTGCATTTACCCATGCTTTTTTCCCTCTCTGCTTTCTTATTTCTTAAAAAATCCTATTTCTAAAAAGTTTTCAGCAGAGGGAGGGAGGAGCGAGGCAAGCTGGTAGGGTGCATGAACTAAACCACAGGCAATGGCAGGGGAGAGCAGTTTCTTTCCCACCTGCGTGGGAGCCCAGACTGGGAGCTGCAGCCGACACGCGGCTGTGACCCAAAGGATGCTCAGACAGGTTCACATCCACAAGGATCCATCAGCGGGATGGCATGGAAGACATGAAAAATGGAAACGAGAGAGGAAGGGAGAGGTGAGAGGAGGTGAGAGAGAAAAAATTAAAAAAGGGAATAAAGAGAAAGTCAAGTGGCCAGTGGGAAGAGAGGTGGTGGGGATGCCCAGGTGAGCAGCATCCCCAGGGCTCCCCTCCAGGGCAGCAGGGTCACCCCAGAACGTCCCTCGCAGAAAGTACCCAAGTCTCGTTGGGACCTGCTCATGCTGCTGTCGGTGGTTCCTGTTTGCGATGCCGTTATCCCTGACTGGTGCATACTGGCCGGGGCTGTTGTGTGTGCTGACCGACTGCTACACTCTCTGCATGTCTATTATTTGGGCCCCAAGCAGTGGTGGGAGAAGCGGAGGAAAGGCAGGTGATTCTCCCGCTGCCGCAGTCACTTCCTATGAGAACCCGCCACAGTCACATTACCGGCTTTGCTGCGGCAAGGCCACGAGAACGACAGCGTGACAGCAAGAACATGAGACCAAGGAGGGGAAAATTGTGCCCCACGGGCGGCAGGGGTGATGGGCACCCCCCCGCTGCGGGGACGGCAGGCTGCACACCGGCAGCACGAAGGCTGAGGCACCCAAGGCACAGCAGTAGCAAGCGTGCGCGCTTACGGACATCAGTTACTCGAGACCCACCATATGCTCAAGTGGTTGGAGCTGATGTCTCGTGACAGTTGTTGCTCCTACCTGACGGATAGGGACTGCAGGCAGAACACTGCAGGGCACTGCCTACGTGAGGTCGCACTTCTGAACAACAAACCCGTTTAAAGCCAGGCTCTCTGCTGGCTTCGAGGGTCATTAAGCTTGATTTACCCTAGGCCTTCCACACTGATAGAGGGGCAGCATTTTAAGAGGATTTCCTGTAAAGCATACACAATTTTCATTCTATACCTGAACAACAATCGCAAAATGTATCATTTTGAAGTCATAATTTTGAAAAGAATTCAGATATTTAACTAAAGAAGTACTTTCCAAAATTAAGGAGGCCAAGGAGGAGGAATATGGGCAGGATTCTGAACTTACCCATGGCTTCCACTGCGGCTCTTTGTGGAGCAAGATAGGAGTAAACACAAAGTACTGTCACTGTGGGCAAATAACTAAACCAAACCATATAAAGAAAACAGAACAGCAAATCTTCCTCTACACACAACCGTACGACTAATCCCGGGCTTTTTGATTTCAGCAGTTATTAGATCTGAGAGTACGTCCTTGCAAATCATTCTGTGCGTTACTTAAAAATGAAAGCTAAACTAAAAGGGATTTTGCCTAAAACAAAGGTAAATAAAACACCAGCTCTGTAGGGATAACAGCATCGAGCACTGTTGGCTCACAGAAGAAAGAGATGGTCCTGCCCCAAAGAGCCTACAATCCGTGGGGAGGCAGATGGATGCCACCAGACGGAGGAGCCCAAAGGGAAACAAAGAGACTATATCGCTTGGCATGCGAGGCAATGCTCTCAGCTCACTCACAGTCAGGCTGTTTCCAAATTTTGGCAGGTGTTGCAGCAAAGCACAGAGTTAAGGAGGGATGTGAAGGTGGTTAATGAATTTTGAGACGATAAGGCAGGCAAGGAACAGGAACAATGTTAGTCTCATTGTTGCATTACACAGTAATATCTTTGCGGAGCACAAAATCAGGGAGACGTACTGGAATATGTTGATGCCAGAAGTAGGAAATAAAGGAAGACTGCAATACCGACAATTGCAGATAGTTCAGTCCTCAAAGTCATCTAAGGTTACAGACAAGGCAGCAGCAAAAGATTGTGTTGCTGAGGCTTACGGAGTTACCATTGAAGTAGCTTAAACTACTCATTTATTTCCTGCTGGGAATTGACTGGTTCATTGCCCACAGCTCCAGTGCCCAGGGGTTACTCCTGTATTTGCAGCCTGCCTACCCGTACTGCTTTGGTGCCACTGAGGAAAAATAGAATAGAAAGAGACAAAAATTTAAGAGCAAAAGAATAGCAGAAAATCAACTTAATTTCTGCTATGGAAAAAGAAGAACTTCTGCCATGAAAGAAAATTTTGTTAGAAATTGCTGCAGTTTGTATCTTTTAGGAACTATAGGGGAAAAAAACCCAATCCTGGAAGGTTTTTGTGAAGTATTTCCAAAGGAAAGGTAGGTAAGCACTACTGTTGCTGGCCTAGCACAAAGGCATCAGCACAGCTCATATGAAACCCAGTTCTGGTCACGCAGGGCTGGATCCCTCTCTCCTAACCCCCGACACGGCAAGCGCAGATGAACTAGTTGCTCTAAACTCCCATTGTAATTTACCTATTTTAGATGCTTATGTTAACATTAAAAAAAGAAGTGATGCTTGATAGCACAGAGGGTTAATACAGCCAGCGCAGACACAGCCATCAATAGTGTAAATACAGCCAGTCACGGGAGCTGCACCCCGCTGGTTACAGCAGGAGCATTCAAAGTGAAGCTAGGATGAAGAACGGCTACTAAGATGACCAAAGCAAATGAAACGTATGTATTACAAGAAGAAGACATGTTTAACCTCACAAGAGGATCGTAAAGTACTTCCTCTCCTCTTAGATACTGACAAGCAGTGATGATGTCCTTGAACGCTGATTTTTGCTTCCTTCCCCAGCTACTGGATGCGGTCAATAGCCTAGCTTCATCTCCCCCTGCTCAGGGGAGGTCTTCATCGAGGGAAAGCAACACTGGTAAAACTGAGTGGCCCACTACACATGGAAACGCCAACACATGAGAAGGACTGCATTTAAGGCTCTACATAAACAGGTACTATCTGACCTGTTGCGCAAGCGCAGCATCTTTGGGGGGACCATCTCCAATGTCCCAGTAGACAGCCCTTGCCCTGCAGAACATTGCCAGTCCTGACTGCTACTGATCCGTGAGCTATCAGTTGGGTGAATAAACTGTCGGTTTTTCTGTAGCTAAGGTGTGTACTAGTACAGATGTATTTATTCATTTTACAACTGAAAACCAAAAAGACCCCACCAAAATGAAAAAAAAAAACAAAACCAACTCCAAAACAAGAATATAAACAATGGGCATTAACAGAGAGACTTGGGGTCTTGCAGGTCTGAAGACCTTAACGGAAGCTAGCACCTTTCAAGAAGGTGCTGCTACACCCATGGCAACCACTGGCAACTCTGACGTTTGGGTCCAATTTAATGATTTGTACAACTTTGCACAATCTGTAGGTTGGTCTGCAACAGAAAACTGGTCTAGCAGATAATGGGCACGGAGAAGCTCGTCCACCTCTGCTGTGCAAGCGACATCGCATCATGAGCACTTCCCAGTTGTGTCTTTTGTTTAATACCCACCCCTGGAAAATGGGTTGAGTGTCTAAAACGCACAGCAGAATAACAGCTGTCTTTTTTGAGCAACACCTTTATGCCTTGCTGCTTCTGAGGTGGGTTCAGAAACCAACCAGCAACACCACACTACTGAGGAAGCTGGAACGCTATGGGCTGTGCTCATGGGCCTGAGAATTATCTGGGTGCATATTGGTGGAAAGATTTATCTATAGCTGTTATTCTGGGAAGGTTCACACCTGGCAGGCAGCGGACAGACTCCCAGTAGAGGCCCAGAGCCCCAGTTAACCCAGGAAACAGTTGGCAATAGAGTTCCCTTTTTCACACAAGTGTAACGCACTGGCTTGCACTGGTCCCAGTATTCAGAGCACATATCAACCACCCCAGCAAGGTAGCGCACCGGAAGGACAGGCAATGCAATCCTGACGGTTGGTGACAAAGGCGGGTATCATCATTTAACATAATGCCATTTGTTAGCTACCAAGGCACTGCTGATCTGACTAGGGAAGCCTATGGCACAGCTATGGATATATCTGGGATACCTAAGACTCACAAGACGCATCACTATTCAAGAGTGCATCCACTCCTGTGATTGCGTGTGCCAATTAGCTGCTATTAAACCAAGACAGCATATTATTTGTTGCTCTAAAGGAGTGACATACAATGGCTGGTATTTTGCAAAGAAACCAGGCATTAGGCTCTTTCCTGTGCACAGCCTGCAATTTCTTTTCCATTTAGAAGGGACAGAGCAGAGGGGTGAGCTTGTTAAGGAGCAAGACATGTCCTCTCACTCTGCTCTGCTCCCCAAAGTCCACTAAAATGGGTACCTATATCAAGACACCCACCAGATACTGGCTCCTGTGCCAGGCTGAACATGTGTTCCTGGGGAGCCAGTCCTCAGTGGGTGTTTTTCCCTGTGAGAGTTGATATGAGAAATCATATTACAATCTGTGATGAGAACTCTTCCCGTTGTGTCCTTTGCTGCTTCTGTGGTTGATGAGACAAAAAGCTGACCTGTCAGACTCCATGTCCTCATCGGCATCCTTCGCTCCATCTGCAGAGGGTCCCAGATCATGACAGGCTCCATCACGGCGTTCCAGATACCTTCTGCAGCCCGACACACGGTGCACAGCTATACTGACCTGTGTAGGGCGGTAACCTGTCCGATGCACGTATACACACAGCCCAGAGCCTTTTGAATTTGAACCACTTCTATGTAAAAAGCTGGCAAGATCATTCCCAGTTCTGTATTGCTGCTGGGAAATTTTCTCATCAGTAAAATTGTGCACACGAGCAGGTGCATATGCAACTAACTATTGAGCAGGGCTCTTCCTCTTCCTCCTCCTCTACATCCCACATTGCAATCCTGTTACACAGATGCCAAATCTTCCCCGTGAATCACACAAATGAGAGACCTTAAGAAGCAGCCTTCTGAGATGTAATTCCAGAAGTGCAGGTATTCATTCGGGTAAGGCAGCTGAGGACAGAAGGCCACAAGATCTCCTGTGATGCCTGTGAATGACTGGGAGGCTTGCGAGAACTTATACCATATTTTAGGTATGAGAGAGACCCTAACACACAATATCCTGTGCTTTTCTGTAGCTAGGGACATTTTTAATTTGCTCAGAGCACAGCCACAGTGTGAAAAAATAGCCGCAGTAGGGATGTTTGAGGTACCAGGACTCTGGAATGGAAAAGGATTCGTTCTAAGAAGATAATACAGGTACATTCAAAGCATGACCACAATTTTGGCTCTAATTCTAAAGTGCTGGTTTACAACAGAAGTACAAAACTTCAGTCAATCATTTCATTGGTACCTCTCTGTTCTTTTCAAACCAAATTTTCAGATAGTCAAAATGTGTGGGTTACTATATTCCATATGGCTTTATAAATTGTGAGTCATGAATCCTACAAAGGCACCTGATTCACCTTCTAAACAAACCTGCAGAATCTTCTTTTTAGAAGGGCTAGAACTTGTTCTACATGTGATCACAGTTAAAGTGAATCTGGAGCTATTATGAAAATGTAGAATTTTATTGACATTTACCATCCCTGTATGAGCAAATGTGTCTAAACATCGAGAGGTTCTGAAGCTAGGAAAGTTACTTACATTTAGCAGTAATAGAATCTAGATCTGTAACATCCAAAATGGTTTCTAATTCTAATTTAGAAACTGCAAATGCTTTGATCCATCCTTGCAGATATAAAGGTCTGAATATATATTGCTGTATGCTGCGTGTTTCCAATGCAACAGGCTAATGAATTAGTCCACCCAAACCCCAAAAGATCTGTAAATTCTCTTGTAAGACTTTAAACTGCAATATAAGAAGATATAAATTAGGAGAGCCTTCCAAGTATGATAGAAAATGCTTCAAAGCTTTAAATTCAATTACATAGCTTTAGTGGAAAACTTGCTATTTGAATTTCTGTTCTCGCACACTTTCTGACACGTGCCCTTGTTTTCTTTCCTTGTAATTGCCTTCACATTGCTGATTACACATGGTTCCCATCCCTTACTATCTGTATTCCTATTTAAATGTTCTAATCCCTTAAAGAGACATCTATTATTTCTGGCATGGCATTGTGCCAGCCCAGTTGTGGCTATTTAACAGGATGGGTAATCTATTTTTAGGCATAATCCTGCATAAAGGTACATGTCTTACATTGTGAACTCTCTAGCTGAACACTGGCAGATTCTTTCATCAACTTAAGAAGAAGGTAAAACAATCTATGCAGGAAATAAAGCATGAAGAATACATTAATCAAAAGAGCAGCATTTCTGTAACACTTATTTTTTCATTAGGTAGTCTTTATTCTGATTAAGTGTTGTGGCTGTCTGACTGCGAGGCCAAGCAGAAATGATTGAAACAGAATTCAAATTACCTAGGAGCGGAACTGAAAACAAGAGGGGCCAGAGCAGTGAACATCTGCACTTAAGCACGATGCACTGGACTTAGCACGGAGTTCTCTCTTCAGAGATCCTATTTCCCATGGCGTAAGATGAACAGCTCACCAGGACCAGATGGTATTCACCTAAGAGCTCTAAACCAACCGAAGGATGAAATAACACGACTGCGAGCCGTGGTGTGTAACCTCTCACTGGGAATTGTCTCAGTGTCAGGGGACAGGAAGGTGGTGAAATGGCTCATTTTTACAAAGGATTCCAGGGGTGATCTGGGGAACTACAGACCAGCAAACCTGATGTCCTTCTTGAGTAAATCAGTAGGAAGCATTGCAAGGAACAGAATGAGCAGAGACATGGAAAAATATATGGGGAAGCACTCCATTAAGCTTCTGTAAAGGGAAGACATACTTCACAAGCCTATTGGCCTATTTTCTTAGGAGCTGACAAATAAGCGGACAAGGTGTACGAACATGCATTTTTAAAATTCACTGGAAAAAAAAAGTGCTCTTAAAAAGGAAGTCTCATGGGCTAAGAAGATGCTCATCTGAATGAATAAGCAATTAAAAGATACAAAAGAAAAAGTAGGAATGCAGAGTTTTTCCCACTGGAAGGAAATCACCAACGCAATCCTACGGGACTCTGTGCCAGGATCTGTGCTGCTCAGCAAAGTCCTAAATGACCTGGAAAAGTTGATGAATAATGGAGGAACAGAGACTGCTGATTCCACTACAGTTATCACAGGGACTAAAATTGAAAGCTGACTGTGCAGAGCTGCAGAAGAGCACTACGATCACGAACAACTTGTGATAAAATGACACATGAAATTCCATGTAGGGTGTTGCAAAGTGGTGCACATAATTACTTAAACTGATAAGGACCGTTCAGGAATGAAATAACAGTTCTATGAAGATGTCAGCTGACTACCCAGTAAGGGGTCAAAAAATCAACCAAATTATTTGGAAAGGACTATAGAACAAATCAAAGCACACTTCAAAAAATTGCGTGGCAAACCTGCATTTTTAATGACACGGGCAGTTTTGGTCCTCCCATCACTGAAAGGATGAAGCAGACTTGGAAAAGATACAGGAAAGGGCAAAAAGGGTACAAAGATAAGTAGGAAAAGTTCCTTTATGAAGAATGAGCAAACAGGACTCTTCCAAGTTGGATGGGTCCTTTTACTCTTCTTCCCTGCTTCCTTACCTCCTCTATATGTCTTCCTCTCCCTCTCATGCTACTGTGTCCTTACCAACACTTCCATAGTCTTCCTAGACCTGCAGACAAATGGAGGGTTTGAAATACAAGCTGTCGGGATTTTCTTTCCTCGCTCAGAGTTAGAGGGCTTCCTCCGACCTTCCCATACTCCTTCTCCAAGGCAGCAACTGCATAAGGATTCACTGCCCCCTTGCCTCAATATACAAAGGGAAAAAAAAAATCTCCTTTGGGGTTTTCTACCTCTTTCCTGCATCATAGTCTTGTCAACAAGATTTTTACTGATTATCAGACATTGCCTTCTTCAGTTTGGAAACAGACTGCTTTCAGTGCACAGCTTCTCTGTGAATTAGAAACTGCTGTGATCCATTGTCCCACCCTGAAGTTACTTTCAGAGCTGATTGTAAACTCCTCTCATTTCACAGCTTACAGAAATCTCAGCCAACTGCTTTTCCCTGATGCTGAGGTGGTACTACTAGTTAAGCATGGTTCAGTCTTACCTCTTGCTTATGGGAAGCTTGCATCAAGTTTCTTTAGACAGTGGAGCACAGGTACTACAATAGCCAGGGGGTGGCCACTGCCCTGACTGCTTCATCTTAAAACTTAGCTCTGATGAGCTTTTGACTCTGATGGAAAACTCACTCTAAGGTGAGAGATGTGTTCATGGATTCCCACTCATTTGTGCCAAAGACAGACATCGAGTTACTGAGGAATGCACTGCTTCAATTCTTGGCTCATACCACTTCAAAGATGGGTGCACAGTTCAGTAAGGAGGGACGGGACTGACGGGCTGTGGGCTTGAAGGTGCCCTTTGTGTAGGCTCTGCAAAGACTTTCCATGAGGTGTGTATCAGCTCATGCCTACGAACTTCTATCCAAAAGCCTTTCCCCACCAGAGACAATTTGGTTTTTACATTGGTCTATAGGAAGTATCCAATTATACAGATTATGAAGAATCCTCCTTTGCTTGGTTCCCTACGGTCTGAAGGACTCACCTTAGTTAACTTAGTGTCCCGTATTTTTGTAAGCATTAAAAACTCTGTGGAAGGCTGAGTGTAGCATTGTGGAAAAAAGATTGCCAGTCACTATAAAAATGCAAAGCACAACCAAGGGAGGGTGCTTTAATTTCAGACAGACAGCTGTAAAATTGCTTAGCAAAGATAGCTGGAAATTTGTTTGTATTTCTTCCCAATTGCAATGCAGAGGTGAATGGCTGCGTGCTGATAAAGCCATCTGTCTTGTGGGTGCCTGGAGGAAGCCTCTGCACCAAAGCAATATTGCCAGTTTTACAGTTAATATCCTGGTGCACAATACTCTTGAGCTGAGAGCTGGACCGCAGTCATTTCCGCCGCCTTCGGGCATCCCAGAGAACAGCACGCTCAGTAATGCCTCTTGCTCGAGCACAGAGAGGAGAAGGAACAGCAACTGTGGATAGAATGCTTTTATTAGGTAGGTTTTTCAGATGACTTGCTTATCCTGGATATTCACAAAGAATAACAACAATTTAGGGGCTCAGGGGGGAAAAAATGTGGCAAAGACTGGCCTAGTTTGTATTTCTAACAGTTTTATGGTTTTTGTAGTATTATAAGGTTCTTTTCAGACTTCTTTGGTTGGCTTCAAACAAAATACCATGCAAGAGACTGCTGTACAAAACATCTATGATTTCTGGATACCAGCAATTCCTATGATTTGGATCAGCCCTGGACAACTGGAGCTGAATCCAGGTTGATAGAGAGGACCCTTAGTTATTATTCAAAAGACTAATTATCCTCTTAGAGACACTTGCTCAATGCAGATGGCACTTTGTGAATTTTACCTCCCAAGTTTCCCACCACTCTCATTTGAAAGCGCAAGTCCCAGGCTATCCATGAGAACGTTGCAGAGCACAGAGCAGAACAGGTCTGTGAACCACCATTGCGACCAACAAGGGAAAAGCTACGCTCGCGTAGCCCCATCGCTCCTTCCCTCCTGGTCACGTCACCTCGGTACATCACTGCTGCCGGTTGCTTCCCAGGATCTGCCTATGTTCAGATTCTCATCCTATGGTACCTGCGAGGCAGTTTGAGACTGCTTTTCACTCTGTGAAACGGGACCAGGCCTTGCAAATTATGGAGAAAGTAGATGGGCATGGGACTGCTAGAAACATAACAGCCAGCTAAGTCTTTGTGTCTCAGGTGCCCTGACAAGGACACCTGAAATGTTTCTGGCTCGATACTGAACTTTGATGTTTTTTGCTTATGCGTAAGGGAATCGGACTGAAAGAAAGGATGCTGCCAGGACATTTTGACAGAAATGCTGATTTTTTCCCTACGGCTTCCAGTGTAGGGGAGAGGTAAGGAACCCTTTGGAATCCTGCAAGGCATGTTCTGTGTTAGCACAGAGCCAGAACCTGGGAGCTGGAGGCTCTACACTGTTTGTATGCAAGGGGTTTGTACAGCCACAGGTCAGATTCTGGGTAGGGCAATTAGACTTTCCTCAAATAAAGCTGCAGAACTGCATTTACCAGCTTTAAGCACTTTGAGAAAACAAATCAATGTATCGCTTTGAATATCTCTTCTCTGGCTCTTTTTCTTTTGCAATTTCTAGCACAGAACACTTCAGTTTTCTCTTCCGCCTTTGAACTGTGGGCTCCTGCAGCTGGTGCAGGAGTGGTACTTCCAGTTGCAAGTTGTTGTAAAATCCTTTCCCTTTCATGTTTAGCTCCTGTACTAAAAGGCCCTACCGTGACTCTGCTGGTTACTGTGCCGCTATGCCGTTATTACTCCTTTGGTTTTCCATTGCATAGCTTTGGGGCCAGCCTGTGACACAGCCGTGACTAAAGGGAACCATGAGGGTGATGAACGACTTCAATGAAGCGGGAATCCCACTGGCGGTTCTGTCTCATACAAGGATCCTCCCGAGAATCTGCTCTGGCTTCCCTCCGGACTGTGACAGCTCTGGGCAGAGTAACTGAGCCTTCTCTCCACCATTTCTAGCTCCAACAGACAACGTTAACGTTGCCTGCATTTTGATTCATGATACCAGCTGCAGCTCGGCACTCCATAAGCAGCAGAAGTTGGGAGACTGAAGTTTGATTAATATCTCTGATGAATCCTTACGTTGGTCTTCAACAACAGCTTAGGGTTTAGATAATTAATACTGACACACTGACAGTTAACACGCCTGTGCTGTGGCCTGGAAATCTGCTCAGAGAACTGCTTCTGTGAAAAACTGAAAATCTGCATATCCCACTATAAAACTGTGAATGCAACTTCCTAAGCAAACTTCTAAATCTCAAACCTGTTTTTTTCATCAGTAGTTAATGAACTTATTACAAGGATCTTTCCTCAGCTACCAGCTGGAAGAAATGCAACACAACAGATAATGCACACACTAGACACCTTCGTACATAAAGTTATGGATCACATCTTGCAGGAAAAGAAAGAAATATGAATTTTCCTTTGATGTTTAAAAATAAAGAATCTTTCACAACAATCATTCTTAACTAATGCAAATCATTCCCTGCAGAGCAACAAATTGAAAACATGTAAGACAAATTTGAAAGGCTATTTACTTTGAATACTTTTCAATTATTCTACTTCTCTTTAAACATACTTTAAAATACAAGTCTATAGATTTTTGTACAGTGTCTTTAGTTTGGACTGTTATCCTTACCTAAAAAAATTAAAGCTTGTTCTTGTAGAAAACTGAAAAAAGACTTGTTGACAGCAGCAGACAACTGTTACACCTTGTGCTATTTAGACTCTTGTGAAGTTCCCTAGTGCCACATGACTTTCTGATCAAAAAAAACCAACCATATAAGACAATAAAGTACATGTTAAATACATTAGAAATCTGCTAGATTATATGAGTTTTCTGTTTTCAAAAAGAAGGGAATCATGAGGGAATGATGTTACTTCTTTTTGGATCCCGTAAAGATTAGTAGTAGCACTCAACACCATTCAGCATTTTTATTCATGATCTGTAAGTAAACATAGAATCATCACTGGTAAAATTTGCAGAAGACACCAAGATTAGCAGATAGTCAATACTAACGAAAGCAGTACAGGCACACAAAACAACCCATCATTTACTAATCTAGACATAGTCAAAGAAAATTAATATGGACAAACAGAATCATAGAATCGTTTGGGCTGGAAGGGACCTTTAGAGGTCATCCAGTCCAACCCCCTGCGGTGAGCAGGGACATCTCCAACTAGATCAGGTTGCTCAGGGCCCCATCCAGCCTGACCTTGAATGCCTCCAGGGATGGGGCTTCCACCACCTCTCTGGGCAACCTGTGCCAGTGCTTCACCACCCTCCTTGTAAAAAATTTTTTCCTTATGTCAAGTTTAACAGAAAGTCAGACATTTAAGAACAAGAAGTATGGAACCAGGGACTAAAACCTGGAAAGCAATAAATTTGAAGAGTACTTGTCTACTATGACAAATAATTCAACATGGACTCCCTACACAATCCTATGGCAAGAAGTGGACCCACAAACAACGGAGTAGTAAGTATGAAAGCCAGCACTGCTGAGATTTTAAATGATGTTCTATGTGCAGTTCAAGCACACTTGTTCTCTAAAAGGTGGGAAAAAAAATGGAGGGAATGTACAAGTGAGCTGCAGAAACAACTTGAAGGCTGTAGAAAATGCCTTAAATCAAATAATTTAAAGAGATAATATTTAGGGTAGCGAAAAGGACGTTGCATTGCAGCTTGATTACAGTGTTCAAAAATTTTCCCAGACAGAAAGTAGGGGCTAGTGAGGCACTACTTAATCTACTGAAGAAAGGCATACCAAGAACTAATGGCTGAAAGTTAAATCTAGACAAATTCAAATTTAAAATAAGGCACATGTTTCTAACTGTGAGAGTTACCGAGTACTGGAATAAATGACCAGAGAAGGGGCTAAGTCTTCATTTCTTGATGTCTTTAAATCAAGCTTGCCTGTCTCTGCAGAAGACTTGCTTTAGCAAAAAACACAAATTGTGATTTTGTCAGACTCGAGTTACGGCTCTTCACCCTGAAGTAAAAGGAAAATTTATGACCAGGGATCTAGATGGGGTCAGAGAAGATAATCTCATGTCCTTTTTAGTCTTACCCTCTATGAATCTATCAATTTACTGAGTGAGTACAGAGAAAAAACTTTCTGAGTCACTTTTGCCATCTGGATAACAATGTGAGGCGTAGCAGGCTGTAAATCATCCAGTAATAAATATATGTCAGAAACTATCAAGATGAATATATTCTTGCAACGCCTTCTAATTTAGAAATTTAGAGTTATTTAATATTTTACACATTAATTTTATACTGGGTAATTGAATTAATGTGAAAGGGTTAAGCAGACAGGCTAATGAAACACTGTGCCACGTACTTAGCTTAATGTGGTTGGAAAAATCAATGCACTTTGGTCTGTCAGTTAGCAATCAGAGATTTAATTGAATAACATGTCAAGTGTTTTAAACTGTTTACCAATGTAAATAGAATCCAGCACTGTAGTAATGGTAATAAGCTAAGATGCTTTCCCTGAATTCCAATCAGATTCGAACATGACCTTCATTTTAAGCTCCAACATGCCAGACAGAGATCAAACAGCTACCATTATGTCTACAGAGTTTGGTGATTACTCCTGTGATTCTGAAAAAAATATATTTGCTATTGATTCACCCTCTAGAACACAGGTAATGGGTAATCAGTATGATATTCCTAGCAATGGTTACTCCTTTTCTGTGCATTTATATTCACTTCCACTTCATTATTGTTACTGGGAGAAGGAATAAATCACACAGCAATGTTTTACTGAGCCTATCTGAGAAGTGGTGGAGGCCACTTTGTGCATGATTGCATGAAGGGAACAAGAGGAAGAGCAGGAGAAGCTCCTCCTCAGCTTGTGTTGTGTACAACAGCTCCTTACTCGTCATCTTCTTCTCCCTTTTACCACTCCCAGGCAACAGCTTCCCAGCAGAAGATACAAGAGCAGCAAGGAGGCGGGGGGCACAGCCCTCCTCCCAGGTTGAAGGAGCTTGCCACTGCCAGACCAGCACCAGGAGCAGGTGATATTTTGGTCATGCAACATGTACATTCCTGTCCCTTTCTCAGATGCAGTAAATTAATCTTTTTGGACAAGATCCTCATGCCTGCAATGCAGATGTTTCCATCTGACCTACCCGTTTATGCTCCTCTAACAGCCAACGTAAAGACATCAGTTGTCGTATTTGTACCATTGTTCTTATCCTAAAATAGATGTCTAGAAGCAATCAGTTATATTGGGCTGTACAAGTCTCTATTTCATCGCAGTGATTATAAAAGTTCTTCAGGATAGGCAGCTCAGATGGAAACATCTACACTGTAGACATCTGAAGTTAGGCGAAATGAATCCCATCCTGCATGCCTCCAAGCTCTCCTTAGCAGGCTGCAGATGGACACTGCCTCCAAAGGGTCTACAAAGGAGAACCAGGTTCCTGTTTTACTAGACTGATCATGTGTCCAATGTGAAATTATTCTGTTATTTTTAACTAACAGCAGCCTGTTCTAGCATATTCTTGATTGTAGTAATTCATTCCAACACACTGGCACCTCAGATGTAATAGGAATTCGCTGTGCTGGGTGCTGTGCAGCAGGCCAAACTCTGCATCAAATTGCCACTAGTTTAAGAATGGAGAAAACAGATGAGAAAATAGGCAGATTGATGTGGGAGTACACAGATACAATAAGGCAACATTAGTCAGCACAGTAGGCAGCTGTCTTAGCAGACTACTGACCTAGCTGTTGCCAAACTCTGGGGCAGCACCATGGCAAAAGAGAGTTTTAAAGAAGGAGAGGAAGACGATAGAAAGACTGCTCTGCAGAGAGCTGTGGAAGGCATTGTAGGAAAAAGCACAAATGTGTTCATCTGAAAACGTAGCAAATGGGTGACGGAAGCTAGCACCAGAGGCTGAGAGGATGCAGGAATCACCTGTGCACTGGCTCAGGGACTGAGAAGACTGGCAAAGCTCTTGGAAGTGAAGAAAAGCAGCCTCTAGTTGATGCAATCTACAGCAGCCTAGAGTTGGTGCAAAAGAAAGGAAGGTATTGAACCACAGATTCATTCCTTCTCTATTTTTGTGTCGTCCTCTTCAATCTTAGATAACACTTTTTTTTTGCATTATGTATCCTAAAACAGGATGTAGCATTGCAGTAATAATGCAAAAGAGAGCTACACCTTGCTTATACATTCTACAAACATATACAGTTCATTAAAATGACTACAGACTATTGATTCTACAAAGTTAAGCACTCAACTTGGAGAACGTCATTATTAAAGACAAATATTTGACCTTGACTGACTGTGGTGCATATACGCTGTTTTCAAATAATCACAGAATGTACAGTTTTTTTCCTAGATCCTTAGAGATAGGAAACATATACAGCATTTGTAAATGTCTGCTTTTTCTTTATACTTATGTAGTGTTTTTCCCCCATGGCTTAGTTCAGCATACATCTAGTAGTTTAAAAAAAATACATTTTTTTAATCTAAGAAAAACATATATTAAAAATTCTGAAATACTCAGACATTATAATTAGCCTATTCAACAAAATTTACTTAGATGCAACGCAGAGGATAAAGTAGTTAACAGTGAAGCTAAATTAGCTGCATAAACATGTGCAATGCAGCCCTCCTTAGGTGCAATCTAGGGCTGAAGCAATTAATCACAAAATCTACATAGCTATAACCTGAGGTTGGCCTAAATATTAAATGTAATGCATTTTTGCAATCTTACAGTTTGCTGTTTTTTTCACTATCACTCTTTGTTATTATACCTAATGTGTAGCATACCGTACAATCACAACACACACCACTTTCCATTGTATGTCTGTGGACTGGTTTTATGATACACCAGGTATTACTGGGTGAAACGTGTTTTCTTCAGTCAAAGACGGCTTAACAATTGTCTCCCTTCATGCTGTCACTCACCACTTTTTTCCTTTCTTGTCTTTTTTTTTGAAGTCTTTTTTTTCCAGATGTGATTTCAGAGATTCAACCTACTGAGTCGTACCCCCCTGGACTGACACAGGGGAGAAAAGCTAGGTGTCATAGAAAACACATTAAGGAATTTATAACTCTACATGATTGTAAAGTACTATATAAAATATTGCACCACTTACGAAGCAGTAAAAATCTGTAACATTAGAGACTGATTCCCATATTACATACCCACAAAAGAGAAGAATTCAGGTCTTACAGGCAATTTTGAGAATAAAACGTGTACCTATAAATAGAGATAATGGCTTTGAACTCATACCCTTGCATACCAGCGTAGTGACCAGCTATTCACTGCTACAGATGCCCAAAACTACTTCAGCCTCTGTGGTCTTCCTTGTACACGGAGCCTAGGGAAGGGACCATCACCTGCTCCGAGCCTGATTTCTCTCCCACTGTGCTGCTGTTCCTTCCTTACTGTGTGATGTTTAATTATGCAAACTAGAAAGTTAACTCTTGAAACCACAGGCAGGCTACTTTCAACTTGATCCTTAAATTCTTTCTACTGTTGGAGTCCACGTAGGTTTTAAAAACAAACTTTTAAAGTTCTGTCTTCCCAGAAGTTTGAAATAGGCTGATAATAGTGTGTGTACAGTCTGAAGTTCTCTGATGCAAAGTCCACTAAAAAAACTTCCATGCCTCAGAAATTCCACACGATACTGTACATTCCTTAGACTGAAGAAGCAAAAATTCAAGGCCATCTCCTTTGCCACTTATGAGTTTAACATGAAAATCCAAAACAGTACATGTTTCATTGCTATGCTGAAGGAGCCATGTATAGTGAAATGTAAAACACACTGTGTTCACTGGTAGGTATTAATTTAAATTTTTCAGTTTTCATATCCCAGCCATGTTGGTTATACCACTGCTCAAATAAACCATAAAGGCTGTAGGGAGATTCAGCACCGTTTCTTTTAGAGAAGCAGCACAGGAAAGTGAGCGGGTACTAAAATTCTGGTGTATGAAATCTTTTTGACTGCAAATAGGATGTTAAACATTGAACCAAACAATCCTGCCTCCTGCCATTTTTAGTACATTGCCTAATTGATATTATTATAGGATGAGTAATGTCCATTTGTTTTGCTCTTAAACTAGATCTTTCTGCTGTGTTCTTCTGCGTATTGCTCTTAAGCGTCCTTACGCACACTGCAGTTCAGCACACAGTTGTTTGGCACGTTTGTTTCGGAAACAAATACACTCTTAGGCGACTGCATTTATCTACAGTGACAATCTACAATTTATTGGCTTGAATTTGGTCCAATTTTCTAAACCCTCCAACATCTCATATTTTACTTTACCCTTTACTCTTTATAATCCCTGTTAGTGTAATAGTGGCAGGTTTGATAAGGGTAAAATTCAGCTCCTATCGCAGGTCATTTACAAAGACATCAGATATCACCGACTCTAACTAGCTACGCTCCGAAACTGTTCCCAGGCTTGCTTTGTTACAACCAGCTGATTTCTGCACAGAATAAAAGGCTTTTACAGTGTTTAAAGTGAAGGGAAAAAAGAGACACTGAAAGCAATCTTTTCCCCATTATTATCCGATTCAAACAAAGTACATTTTTGACCTGAGAAATTTTACTCCCATTCTGGGATTAGACTACTGATAGTACAAAATATTTCTGTTTGGCAAAGATACTCAAATCTGCTCCTCTGTATGCAGCTATTTAAAATTCAGTGTAATTATAAAAATCACTTTAATATTATGAGAAATGGCCAAACACTGAAACAGAAATAATAAGGAAGGGAAATTAAAGCAATAAACACAGTTGTGAGACGAGAGCGTGAGTGCTTGTGAGACGAGTGTGTGAATGTGTGATAATGTGTGTCAGGTTGGACTAGCTGGTGAGCAGGAGACCTGTAGAGCAGGTAAGAGAGGCCAGGATCCAGGCAGGGACACGAGAGAGGCTGGGGGCCTGTGCTGGTATTCCAGGGACCTGCAAAGGAGGGACGGCTTGTGAATCAAAGAAGTGAAGGGCATGTGTGGTTTCACTCATGAACTTCAATTCCAATCAGCCAGAGAGGACGACTGTACTTCTGTTTTACGTGGGTCCTGGCAGGGTTACTCATGGGTGTTGTTAAAGGCAGTGCCTTGTCTGCGCTGTGCGTGTTGTGTGCGTGTGTCCCTGAGATACGTGCTAAGCATCACCACCGGCTGAGCCTGGAGACATGAATGCTGCAGTCGCCCTCACCAGCATGGGACGGAGAGACATCCAGGTCTCCAGGTGCCCCAGCCTGGCATCCAGAGGACAAGGAGGAGGAACGCCCAGGCCCTGGCATCCACCCAAGGTAGCAGCCTTATAACATCCCTCAGCACAGTCACTCGAGTACCAGGAAATGCAGGCACTTCAGTTGTTTGTACGGTCCTAATTTGACCTGGCTTGTACTTGTGTTTCAAAATACTGTCCTTCATTACATGATCTCATTTATTTTTTTATATTCAGTGTATAGGACAGATGATGTTTACCTAATGAGTTGCTGCATATCCTTTGTGTGCAGTTCCTAGGCCTCATTTACTGCACGACATTCAAACCTTAATCTGAGGATGAAGTGATTAATTTCCTGTGGGGCCTGTCAATAGAGTATCTAGGTGAATTCACATTCAAGTGATATTTTCTTCATTCTCCAGATGTGGGACTGAGGCACAAAGCACCTCAGTGAAAAGTCACAGCTACAGTTCAGTGCCTGCGTGTTAGCAAGTCAGGAGCATTAAAACAGGGAACACACTACTAGTTTCCCTTTTGCAAAGTCTGGTTTAAACATCCTTCCTAGCCAATACAGATCTAACTCAGGTTCTCCTGCACGTAGCTGTCTTACCCATAAGACCATTTTTTCTGCATCTGCAATCCTTTGGCATGTTATTGAACCCCTTTTAACTTCTTCAATTAACAAGAAAAACGTATGACTGTATTTTTATTACACATTTTTGTGCCTTGCAATAGGATATATCGGACAATATATTAAAAAAAAAAAAACAAAGCAAAAAACCCCACGCAATGTTTATATAGTCTCATCAGTAATATATCTCGAAGCACATGTTGGAGGAAATAAATACGTTACCCCTATCCTACTGATGAGGAAGCTAATAGACTAAGATATCAGAAATGGTTTGCTCTGTATCACCTCTCAGGTGAATGACTCAGCTGAGAGAAGAGCCTCTCACAAAGCCTGTTTTTCTTCAGGATTCCAAAACATTTTACAATCATGGATATTATTTACCGTATCATCTATGGATATTATTTACCGTATCATCTACACATGGACAAATTCAGTTGCAGAAAGAGTACACAGTAACAGTGAGAGAATCCAGTCCCATAATTCTGCAGCCAGTGAAGCCCATCAGATTGGAACAGGCTGGGCTGTGGAATAGTTCTGAAAATGCCATCCAAGTTTCTGCATAACTCCAAACAG
>NW_009635134.1:0-1111 GCF_000690535.1 Cariama cristata
TTCCTACTTGGTATCCGGCACCCCAAAGAGGCATATCGCCCGCTCAGATCCCCTCTTGAGTTTTTCGGAGAAGGCAATAGCCTTCACCTATTTTTATTCATACGTCTCCCGTGGCTTTTTTTTTATGTTTTGCAAATTAATTTTGTTCTAGCTACTTAGCATTAATTAGGCTGTTTTATTCAATTTCTGATATGTTTCTTGTATTTCCATTGGGTTTTTTGGTAGGTTTTGTTCTTTGGAACTCATCCAGGTCTGTTAAGGGAGTCAGTTGGGTAAACCATCCAGGTGATTCTGAATCATCAGCGGTTCACAGTAAATAATTTACTTTGCAATCAGGGATATTTTTGAGAAAGATTTCTTATGGGAACTAATTCCTCTTTGTCATTCAGTCTTATCCAGAACAGAGTTTTGGTAGAAGTTAGGTAGTATAGGCAGTCTTGCTAGAAATGAAGTATAATTCCATAGTATTTTAGGTTTGGGTGTTTGGGGTTTTTTTGAGAAAACTAAAGCATATTGTTTCTCATAATAATATTGTTATTGCTTTTAACAAACTACTTTCTTACATAGCTTAGTAGGACATCTATCTTTTTCTTTCCATGCCCCAGAAGAATTAATTACCTACCTGGTCCCGTGGATGAGGCAATAGGTGTAGTTGCAGCAAAAGAGCAGGTATCATCACTTTCACTAAAGATCGCTTTATTTGGTGCTTTGCATAGCATATGATATCTATCTTTTTCTTTCCATGCCCCAGAAGAATTAATTACCTACCTGGTCCCGTGGATGAGGCAATAGGTGTAGTTGCAGCAAAAGAGCAGGTATCATCACTTTCACTAAAGATCGCTTTATTTGGTGCTTTGCATAGCATAGACTTAAGGCAGATGAGAAAACTGACCATTGCTCCTCCGGCTGCCTTTATACCCTCCGGTTATTTGTCCCTCCCCTTTCCCAGGAGATTGTGGGAGGGCTGGTGGGCAGGGCCCGGGGGATATGAGCCCATGAGTAGTAGAAAGTACATTTGTGTGCAGCTTGGTTTTTTCAGGTCAGTAATTTTGTATTGACTGTTCAGGTATGGCAAAATGGTTTAATAGCATAATTTTTTTTTTGTTCTAGG
>NW_009635134.1:1946-2479 GCF_000690535.1 Cariama cristata
TAAATGACAGAGTCAGGGCGGGCGAGTGGCCAAGGTAAAGGAGCAGGAGACTGGAATCGGTGCGGGCAGGCCGTGGTTTCAGGCAGTACATTGGCATGTGCCTTTCGCCTTGGTTTTTGCAGATGCTGTGCAGGCAGCCTTTGGAGTTGGATGAGCATTTGAGGTGAGCTGGGGCAGTAGAGAGGAGGAGCCTGGGGCTGGTGATTTCTTAAGAGCGCACTGATACTATCTTAGGTGCCACAGTGTCCGACGCTGGAATTGCCACAGAGCAGGTGAGCGGGAGGCCACATTCCTTTTGAGGAGGAGGGTGTTTTGGAAGAGGTCTGTGTCGACCGACACGGTGCTTACTGCCGGCGGTGGTTTTGCGCAGATGAAGGGGAACCCGACAACTGCAGGAATATCCCAGTTAGCCGATGCCACTTTTGTTGAGGATGGATTCAGAGCCCCTGGCTGTCTGAAAGCTAAGTTGAGGGACCGGTGTTTGGGAGGGGGCTCTGGGAGGAAGGGACAAGGTTGGGAATGGTGGGGAGGGG
>NW_009635135.1:0-24820 GCF_000690535.1 Cariama cristata
TGGAGAAGAGAAGGCTCCAGGGAGCCTTTCAGTACCTAAAGGGAGCCTATAAGAAAGATGAGGACAAACTTTTTAGGAGGGTCTGTTGCAATAGGACAAGGGGTAATGGTTTTAAACTAAAAGAGGGTAGATTTAGCTAGATAGAAGGAAGGAATGTTTTACAGTGAGGGTGGTGAAACACTGGAACAGGTTGCCCAGAGAGGTGGTAGATGCCCCATCCCTGGAAACATTCAAGGTCAGCTTGGCCTGGGCTCTGAGCAACCTGATCTAGTGGAAGACGTCCCTGCTCATTGCAGGGGGGTTGGACTGGATGACCTTTAAATGGCCCTTCCAACCCAAACTATTCTATGATTCTGTGCTTCTATGATCGTGAGAAGGAAACTTCATCCACCTTACACTGCATCTGCACTGGGACATTTTCCTTTTCACATAGCAATGCTGGCAGCAAAGGGAGGACTAGGAGAAGGAGAAACTCCACTAGGAGATGGAAGACATGGCAGTCCAGCCCACACAGTGTGTGGCACAGGCTGTGGCTGCTGGTGTCCCTATTGCTGTCACTCAAACACAGCCTGACCACCCCGGTTTGCTTTCAGGGAGGACCTTGGGAAGATGACTTACACCACAATGTGCATCAAAGAGAGCTTGCGCCTGTTCCCACCGGTTTTTTCTGTGTCCCGATACCTCTCTAAACCTGTCACATTTCACGATGGACGCAGCTTGCCAGCAGGTCTGTTGAGTTTGTTCATCCTTCATGCTGCTGTCCATGACAAGTGGGGCATCCTCACTAGAGCTGCTGTGTGAAGGGGCTGGTGGGGCTTCCAGCCTTTCTTCACTCTCCAAAGGGCTATACAGGGCCACTACAGCTTGCCATCACAGTGAACCTGGAAGGGCGACCAGATAGAGTCCGAGGACATGCTCCAGGGCACTGGGGTGTTCACAGACCTCAAAGGGGACTTGCAGAGTGTTGTTCTTGGCCAAGGGTAAAAGTTCATCCACTAGTGCCAAAATGGGACCCAGCTCTGAGGCCATTGTTTCTTCCATGTGAGGGTTTCAGGAGGTGACCTGCCTGGACAGGCTGGGCCTTGTCCCTGCCAGATCTCCTGCAACAGCCACTGCAGAGCCCAGGGAGGGAGAGAACCCCACAAACACCTCTCCTGGGTCTTCACTCTGAGGTGTCACAATCTTTTTCTCACTTTTCTTTTACAGGCTGCCAAGTTGGACTGAACATATTTGCTATTCACAGGAACCGGGATGTGTGGAAGGACCCCGAGGTACTTCACCTTTATAACAAGAAGGGGGGGATGATCTCTGAGCCCAGACATCTACTCTCCTTGAACAAGGCAGTCTGTGCCTCTCTGCCATAGTTTTTTTTCCCCGGTTCATATCTAAATGTAAAGTTCAATGAACTTACCAAACACCTCAAAGGCTTTGAACATGACAAAGTGCTGGGAAAGGGTGTTGAATAGTCTACCGTTATGCACAGTGACACAGAGATACTCAGACTGCTTTCAGCTGCCCTGGATAGACTTAGGTCCTAGCATGGTATGAGAAGTCCCAAGCCCTCCAGGCAGTGTGTGATTCAAAGCTGGTATCTTAGAGGCTTCAAGGAAAGAAATAGTTGGGAAACTTGAAGGGGGGTGCACAACTGCCTCTCTCCAGTGACTGGCTGGAGAGACAGGATCAGGCATCTCTGGACCGGAGGGAGACTTGATCATTGCTGGCAGGGATGAGAAAACACCTGCAGGCACCTTGGGTGCTGTAGTGGGTGATCTGGATGTCTCCAAGGGGAAGATCCGCACAGCCACCTGCACCCTCTTCTCATCCACCCAGTGGCTTTGTAGAGATCCCTGTCAGCTGCAGCTCCCCCAGGAAGAGCAGAGGTCACATCCAGCCCTACTGTGGGGACTGGAGAACTGATGCTGCTCATGTCAGGCCAAACACTGACCAAAGGGCATTTGTTGCTCCCACAGATTTATGATCCCCTGAGGTTTTCTCCGGAGAACTCAGCACAGAGGCACTCACACGCTTTCCTGCCTTTCTCCGCTGGATCCAGGTGGGAGATCCTTCATCCCTCTCCTTCCCCGTAGGCTGCCTTGCATCAGAGACCTAGCTCAGAGCTGAACTCCTGAAGCTAATCCTCCCTGAGTGCCTATAAGCCAAGTTGGCTTGGCCAACTCAAGCAGGCTTTCCCCAACATGATCTCCACCACGCTCCATCAGCTCCAGGGCATTTCCCACACCCCAAGCTCTGTGGGCACTGTAGGATTTCACACTCTTGTGGATTTGTGGAGATGTTTACATTTTCTCTTGCCTGCATTGGGAACATGGGCTCCCTTGTTTAGGGGTGAATACCCAGTGCACCTCAAACCCAAGCTGGGTCCAAGTCTCTGTGGTTCCCATGCTGTATCAATAGATTCAGGATACTGAGGTCTCAGTAACTTGCAAGAGAAGATGCTCCACACAGAACCAAAATAACCTTTCTGAGGTATCTGGGGTTTTTAGCTGGATCCATGTACCACTTTCTAGTGAAGCAAGCCCCAGTTCTCTCAATCTCATATCTTTTTTCAATGCTTATTAATAAAAACCAGGAATACCCCACTGCAGAGCTGGGTGCATTTTGGTGTGACATCAGGGGCTTCCTAGACAAGCTGTGGCATCATCCCCACAGCAGCTGGAAGTTCCCCAGTTTGTGCACAGGCCCAGTCCAGCTCGAGGGCAGTTGGGGATGAAGGCAGCAATCGGAGCATTTGTCATCTCTCCCCAGGAACTGCATCGGGCAGCAGTTTGCCATGAACGAGATGAAGGTGGCGCTGGCCTTGACCCTGCTCCGCTTCGAGCTCTGTCCCAACCCATCCAAACCTCCCATTCTGAAACCGCAGATTATCCTCAGGTCCAGCAATGGGATCCACCTGCATTTGAAGAAGATTTGCTGATCCCGTGGGGTACCATGGTAGAGGGCAAGAGCTTTCCCAAGGACCACCCTCCACCCAGAGGTTTAAGAGGGGGACACCAAACAGACCCACCCTGGCCACCTTGGACCTCTCTCACATTAAACCCCCCTCCACTGCTATCCAGGGGGGGCACGCTGGCCCCCCTTGCACACACACCGAACCCAGCAGGTCCAGGTCCCCTTCTTGCACAGGGAATAGCACTGCCAAGGGGATTTCACAGCATGGCTGGGCTCAGCCCTCATCTCCACGGGCATCCTCTATGTCCTGCTCATCTCCTCACCTCCAACCTGCCCTCACACACTGCCTGGTGGGATTTCTGTCACCTGCCTGTCTGTTTGCACCATTGTCAGTTCTTCACTTGAGCCCGGCAGTGAGCAACACTGGCTTGGTTTGCATGGGTATCCAAAGCCTGGCCATGGCCCGTGCACAGTATCCCTCCCCTGCCTCCAGCCTGGATGTGCCAGGGCAGGAGAGCAACCACACTGCATCCCCACGCACCACCCTCCAAATTATTCCCCCAATCTGTTTTGGGGCTGGTGCTGTGCCTGCTGTTATGGAGACAAAGGTCAGTGGGTTTTTCTGCCCCAGCACTGAATTTCCTTGACCTGAGGGTGCTCAGGAGCCAGCGCAGAGATGTGTCACCAGCTAACCTGAAGAAAGCACTCACCATGCTGAAAATAATGTGTGATCAGCTTTATGCTCCGCTCTGAAATGAGAATAAAGCCTTGTGGAGATGCTCCTCAAGTGTGGCTTTGGCTTTCTTTGCATTTGAGGGGTCAGGGGGGTACAGGATGAGTCCCAGCAGCCCAGAGTCAAGGCTGTGCCTGAGGGTGAAGCCCTAAGAGAGTTTTCTCAAGCTGCAAGGGCTGTTTCAGTGGGTTTGCCCCCCCCGCCCCTCCCCGTTGAGCCTGAGGAGCCTGTTTCCACCTGTCCCATGCCATGGGTCACCAAACCCTCACCTCTGCCTCCAGGAGTTTCCGTGGTAAGGAAACAATGAAACTACCTGGAGTCAAACAAAGCAAGACAGAAATACCACCACCCCCAAATGCTGGTGGCAAGAACAAAATCAGCTTGCAAAAAAAAGAAGTCTCAAGAGCAAGCATGAGTCTGTCTCAAGCCCTTTTCTGCAGTGGCTGAGAACTGATCACTCACTACATGAGTGAGCTGCCCAAGGGCTACAGGTAGGTGCTGGCCGTGGGGCCGGGCTTGTTTTGGGGGTGCAGGGACCCCCTGCAGTCCCATGCTCCAGCACCGGCCATAGGTAGGCTCCCAGGACAAGAAGGACTTGCTGGGTGAGCTGCAGATCTCGGGTGGGAAATGCATCACTAGGTGGCAGTGGGAGACCCAGAAAAACCCGAAGTCCTCCCTGATCCCTGGCAAAACCCCCTGGGCTTGGCAGGGATCTTGGCCAGGTCCAGCAGGGCAGCGGCTGGGCCCCATCCCTGGGGGTATCCCCATCCCCAGGGGCATCCCCATCCCCGTCCCATTCCCACCCTCAGCCGTGCAGGGCAGCAGACCAGGCACCATTCTGTCGCGGTCCCCAGCACGACGGTGATGTTACCCCCGGAACAGGGAAAGCTTGGCATTGCGAGCACCCGGGCACTCAAGAAGTATCAGGGGAAACTGAGGCATGGAGGGCTGCACATGTGCTGTGCTACGGTGAGAGACAAGGCTGTTGGTCCAGATTTCACCCAAAAATGCAGGCACTAACTGCGAAACCATGTCTGTCTGTCTGGGCAGCTCACCTCTGCTGATGGCCAGACCAGGATAGCCAAATCTGAGCATCTCCACATCTGAGTAAACCCCTACAGCTCCCTGCTCCCCATCTCCGCTGCCTGCTGCATCCTCAGTTTGAGAAACAAAATTCCTCTAAGGCTGGATCCCAACCTTTGTTTTGGCTGTCTCAGTACCTAACGGGACAGGGATGCTGCAAATAACCAAAGTGCAGCTGGTATTTATTTTGCAAGGCAGCTGGAGATAGAGTTCTTCCTCTCCTGACCCTCCTCTTCTCACTCCCAGGAAAAGACTTGCTGCAGACTGCGTACATGCCAATGCCACCGCTCTTGCTTCACTGGTGGACTCAGGCTGGTCTCAAGGTCAGGCTCCAGCTCTCCCCTTCCCCAGCTCCAGCATGGCAAGGCAGTTGTTGGAGGGCAGCAGTTTGATACAGCTTTTCATTACTGACCCTATTTGTCAGACATTTCAGCCACCCACCTGGGAAGAAGCAAGCCACCTTGCAGCTCTGCTCATCCACTCTCTGACTTGTGGTCCAAGCAATGAGCTTGAGGAGCGCTTGGCCACAAAGACCCGGCCCCGTCTCCTTGGTGGTGTGTTGCAAAGGAAACCAGATGGCACTTGAAGGTGTCCCTACAGCATCTTCTAGTTTGGGCATGGGGGGATAAGGCCAGAGCAGGAAAAGTTAGATCTCATGAGGACCCACAGCTGCTGCCCATCCCTGGATCTGCATGGTGCCCTGCTTGGCCTCCCAGCCCTGTGTTTTGAGGTCATCACCCTATTCACTGACATGACCGAGACTGCTTGTTTGGTTTCCAAAAGTCCTCCCGACTATTGTGAACAGCCAAATCCCAACCACTTCCAGCAAAGACCTTCCCAGGGCAAACCGCTCTGGGAAATCTGCTCAGGAAAAAGAGGAGAAACTACTGCCATTTTTTCTGCAAGAAAAGGATCATTATTCCAGGCAGTTCTGACAATAATTCAGGTAACCTGAGCCAAACACTTTGACGTCTCTCCCCATTAAGAATCACATTTAACCCAAGTTTGCAGTTTGAAGGACCAAAGCTTTTGGGGGAAGACCTTGCAGCACCAATGCATCATGGAACCATAATGCAGTGGCAACCAGGGGAAAATTCTTCTGTTTTTCAGCTTATCCAGGTCAAACCGGGCAACCCAACATCTCCCTCACCTTCAAACACTGGCAGTTTCTGGACAGCCGCTTGTTCAAGATAACCTCCTCTGCCAAGCCACTGCTAAACGGCTTCAAGAACAGCAAAAAGCAGCACAAGGAGCCAGGCAGCACCCGGTGACACAGATCTAATCACCCGAGCATTTGCCCCAAATGTCTCCCTGCCAGGCAGTGACATTTCTGCGCTGTCTCAGCTCTCTCCCTCCATCACCATGGCTACAACAGCCGCCAATCCACGAACGAATCCTTCCAGGGTACCACCAAACCCTCTGGGAGATGCTACAAGACCCAGCCCCTTTGGCAGGGAAGCACTTCGGGGACCCCAGGATAGCCCATAGCACCAAAAATTCCCCTTTTTCTTCTTTCCCTCCTCCTTTTTATTTTCTCTTTTTCTCCTTTTTTTTTTTTTCTTCTTCTTTTTTTGAAGCACAAACAATGGAGCTAAAAGGTTGGGTATCAGGCCGATAATCATGAATGACGTGTCGTTATTACACACCACACATTCATTATCTCCCACTCCAGCCATGTCACAGGCGGCTGGAGGAGGGCAGATAACGGGGTGCCTTCATGCAGATGGCTTATTATCAGGATGTTCCAGGAGGGGCTTTAAGACAGTTAGTGCTGCTGTTTGCCAGTTAAAGATTAGAGACCCCAGAGAATAATTAACAATCCCAAAACCCAGTTTTTCTGCTGGATTCTTCTGCTTTCTCCCCCCTCCCCCATCCTCTTTAATCTATTCACTCTAGCAGGTGTAATAAAGTGATAAGGACAGGCTCCGGGGATGTTTGTTTGGCTACTACGGGTGTATAAACCAACAATGGATGGTATTTTACTTCTGGCTTTCAGTGGCTTGAATTGAGACCAAAAACTTTGCAGCCCCCTTGCCCACACACAGCCACCCCTACACACCACGCTGCCAGCTCCCACCTGGGTGGCTGGGCTCCTTCCCCGGCCCAAAGGACCGCGATGGTGGGATGAGCTCCCTTTTTGCTTTTGGAGGTCCAAATCGCATCGCTTGGGTGTCAAGGTGCCCAATGCCAGGACATAAACCCCAAGCTATGCTGCTCAGGGACACAGCTGGAGCTGATGGTCTTCCAGCAGCAGTTTACCTGCATACAGCAAGTCTTTAATCAAACCACCTTGGAATAATTTGTATGTCAGGTGTCCACCTGCCCAAGCTGCTCCAGAGTTGTGGTCAGAGCTGGAACAGAAACATCTTAAACCTCCACGGCTAAAGAACATCAGGAGAGTCTGGGGAAGCATCAGAGTAAAGGTGGCTTTCAACAAGATGCTCCATTATCTGGGGGTCCAAGAGATGAGTTGCACCCTCCTAGACCACAAAGGAAAGCTGTGATACATCTTGTAACAAGGTGGCAATGCAAAAAGACCACTCTGAATATCTTCTGCCCAAGAGTAGACTATCCTGTCCACAGCAGGTGCCAACCCTGAACATCTTCCTGAAGCCCAAACTTCAGAGATGCTGGCATTATGGAGCGAGTGGTAGGATGGGGTACCCACTGGTGTCCTTCCCCTTCATCAGTGGGCGTGGGGTGACTTGCGGAGGACATGGTCACCCCCTGTGCTGCGTGGAGAGAGGTTCTGGAGTGGATTTGACCCCCAGGCAAGTTGACTTGGGGCCCCTCAGAGAGGTCACCAAGGCTATTGGAAGTGCCCATCACCTGGGGGCTGTCAGGTACAGCCCCAGTTCTGGAGGACATCCCCCAGCTTACAGGGTCAATGCCGCAGGCACAAGCACCGGCATGCCAGAAGTTGCCTTCCTGATCACGCTCATCCTGCCAGGGAGGGATGAGACAGCATTGTACTTTAAAGAGCATCCCCGACCCTATCAGTGAGAGATGAGATATCCTAATTATGGCAGTACAGGCGAGGATCCGGGCCGTATCAGTCAGCACAGAAAGGTAAACAAGAAATATAACAATGGACCCTTAACACTCATTAGCTCTGTCAGATAATACCTCACTTTTCTCCCTTTGGGGCTTAAAATCTAATTAAGATTTCCCAACAATAAATTTCATTTATGCTTGCTCCCTTTTGTTCCTTTTAGGATCACACCAAGAAGCAGCCATGAGCCGGCTGCGCGGCTCACGGGTAGGCAGCCCGCTTCGCACAGCCAGCCTTGGGTTGTGCTTGACGGACAAGGGAAACTGAGGCAGGACAGCACCACGGCCTGTGCAGAGGAGAGGTCCCACTGGAGAGATAACACCCTGGCTCTTGCAAAAGATGTTTTCCCCAGGAAAGTGAACTCTAAAGGGGCACTGGCTAGGAGAAGACCAAGCATCAAGGTTCCCAGGCTAGGCCAAACGGTGCAGCGATAAAGCCCCATCCCTTTCCTTGCTTGGACCTATGATAGTGGGAGGGATTCGTGGAGAAAAGGGACCCACTGAGCCCCCAGCACACCTCCATTCCAAACCCACACCCAGACACCACCAGGGAAACAACTTGGGCATTCATCACATATTCAGGGTGTGCACAAGGCAAGGAATAAACTCCAGCTGTTACTCATCATAAGGATGCCATTTCTAACTCCTTTTGCAACCGAGAGGTAAAAATTAATGGGTTCCCCGCCTCTCACCACACCCCCAGCCCGAGTGCTGACACGGCGAGAGCACTCAATGACTAATCCTCCTTAAACCTTGCTGAGCCAAGCGTTACCACTGAGCTCTGGGGAGCTTGTTTTTTCCAAACCCTCGTGACGTTTGGCACCTGCCAGAGAAAAGTCAGGAGAGCAGCATCCATCAGGGACACGAGTGGGGAGGTCCAGGACCCAGTCTGGGGCTGGTTCAGCCTCCAGCTGCCCAAAGGAAGGTGGTAGAAGTGAGCAGCTCTGACATGATGCTGGGGACAGCAGCTGTTGTGGCTCTGCACTGGAGGGCTTGACCCCTCCAACCCTTCTGCTTGTTTTCTTCTACCCCCACGCAATTTCTCAACTGGAGCTGTGATTTCTCAACACCAACTCTTGAGGGTGTTTTCGAAATGCTTGCCTACCTGAGGCTCTTTGAGGAGATGCCTTTCAGGGTGGGTCTGTTACTGGAAGGCTCCTGGTTTACTCCCATGCTCAAATTTTTGTGTCACCACCCACTAGGGACATCGGCAGCTTCACATGAGGGAAGTGAGAGAGCGGCTCATGGAGAGTGGTGGCACCAGGGTCCAGCTCCATCTCCCTGCTCCATCTTGGAGAGCTCCTGGTGGTGGGAGGTGGCCTGCTTTGGGCTGACCTCCCCACCAGGACTGTCACATCTTCGCTTCGGGGAATACCTGGCAGGTTTCAGTGCTGCAGGAAAACAGGATGTTTTGCAAACCCCTGCTTGAGGAAGAAGCCCACTGCCTGTGCTGCACTGGCCAGCATCTCCTCCAGGACAGGCTCAAGGCTTTTAAGGTCACTGGCAAGTGCAGAGGAGCAGGGGACAGCCCTTGCAGCAGGAAAGCCCATTCAAGTTTGAAACACGAAGAGCGGGAGCTTTGCTAGTGAGAGCCAAAGAGGCACCTGCAACCCCAACACCCTGACTGCCTGTTTCTGGCATTGCTGCCTGCAAAAGGGCCTCCAAAGCACCTCCTGACCAGAGACCAGGGCTCCCCCAGACCCAAATCTATTACAGCTGCTGATTCACAGCAGGTCTAAAACCTCCCCTTGCCCCAATGCTCAGCATCCACCGTCAGAAAGCAAGAGCAAGAGGTGGCTCAGGCACCTGATGTCCTTCTACCACCTCATCCCCCTTGTGTTTGCACAGCCCTGAGCACAGCAGAGCCCCCAAACCATCCTGCTCCCCTCAAACCCAGGGGCTGCCAAAAGTGCCTCTCTTATAACCCCCCATCCCATCCCATCCTATCCCATCCCATCCCATCCCATCCCATCCCATCCCTCCCAGTCCTGCTCCACCTGCAGCCCCCAGGCTCTCCTGGATTGCAGAGCCCCTTAACCCTTTCCCTGCTGGTCAAGGGGAGGATGCTGCACACTTCTTGGGTCTCTCGCTTCAACCTGCAAATATCCAGCTTGGGAGCACTCGTTGTTCACACGGTGATCCAAGTGCTTCCCCAGAGCTGTCCCCACTACAGCAAAAAAATGGACCCTGATTAATGAAGAGCCTGGCAGGAGTGGGATGCACCATGGCTGGCTGCCCCAGGGAGAGCCAGCACCACCTGGAGCAGCCCCCGAGCCACATCCTGGCAACACCTATAAGTGCTAGCCATTCCTAGCTTCCAGCCCTGGGAATGGTCCCCAGTTGGCTGTGAGGCTGCATCTTGTGACTGGTGAGATTCAGGGACCACTGCCTTTCACCCGTCAAGCAGTGCTGGGAAGTGCTGGGTTGGTGCCATGCCTCAGTTTCCCCATGCGGCAAATGGAGGGGAATGCCGCTCACCTCCCCATACGGCCCTTCATGGCTCTGGGGAGGTCCGAACACCGAGCAAAAAAAAAAAAATCCTCCTCCTTTTTCTCTCCTCTGTTGACACATAAGACACACAAAAGCGCTCTTGGCTTCATCCAGGTGAGGAAATAAGAGATGGATCCTACCCAGGAGGGATCACGGGGGAGATGGGGGTGCTCACCCCCGTCTTAGCACCCTTCCCACCCCCACGTCACCTTCCCCAATGCCCTTCCCTTCCCAAACCGCCCGAAGGCTGGGAGCGCTGCGAGATGCCAGAAAGTCCTTCAGGTGATTAGCAAAACAACCCTCTTTGCTGTCCTATGGGCAACAATTCTCTTTACTGCTCACAGGGAAGATATATACAGAGGAGAAGGTTTGTTCTGACATTAAAATGCATGGTGTAGGTTGTAAAAAGGAGGGTGAAACAGGGAAAAGAGCAGGTTTACCATCAGCAGCTCCCTGGAGGGTGATTGGGAGGGAGGGTGGGGTGGTCCCAGGCACCCAGCTGGGACCTCTCCATGTCTGGAGCAGGTCAGCACCCCCCTGGCACTGGGGACATCAACCTCACCAACCAGGTGGGGTGACTGCCGGGCAGGGAGGTGGCACCTCTGGGCTTCTCCTGGGGACTGATGCCCACATGGACACCAACCCCCGAGGCAAAGCATGTCCAGCACGTGGGAAAGAAAAAGATCAGGAGATGGTGGTGCCATGGAGAGGTCGGGGACCCACCACGCACAGTGGGTGCCGGTGCAGAGGGTCCCTGCAAAAATGCCCATCGTGACAGCGGGAACAAAGTGAGAGGAGGACGGAGAGCAGCTGGCCGGGGTGCCTGCTACATGGCGGTGGTGATCACCCTCTCCTCAGGCTCCAGGGTGTTCTCGTATGCGTGCTCGTTCTCTTTGGACCTGCATCAGGAGGGAGAAGCACAGGGCTGAGCTCACCCCCAGCAAAACCAGCCTCCCCGAAGCCATCACTGGGGCCCTGACCTTGCTGGTGCCAGCCATGCATTGAGAGAGGTGTGAGGTGGGGAGAGCGGGAGGGGTCCTCCTGCTAGGAGAAGAGCCAAGTGTGGGGTCGGAATTGCTCTAATTTCTAGCAAGGGCTATTTTGACAGTCAACATCTGTGTGGTGACCTATGGCCACTTTTGGTGGTTTCTTCTATTTGAAAGGTGTGACATAGTGTAAGAAAAATGTGGTGTGGCAGGTTGCAAGGTGGTGGATGGATCAAGGGGCTCAGCTGCAGGGATGGGGAGAGACAGGGGAGGAGGACGTACTCCCTCACCATGTTCTCCTTAGATCCGGGAGAGGACAAAAGCCCCAGAACGAGGTGCATGGGACATGTGAGACACTAAATGGGAAAGACCACTGCTCTGCATGGCTGAGCTGTCCCCAGGGGAACAGAACAGAGCCTGGATGCCATGAGGAGGAGATCTGAGCAAATCCTTCACCTGAAGTCAGCTGCAGCAGTTAGGTATTTCCCATCGTGGCTGTTAGACGTGACAGACTCCTTCTTGTCCTCAACACTCACCACTGTCTCGACGTTTTCCCTGGAGGGTGAGAAGAAAGGAGCTGAGACAAAGCAACGGAGGGGCCATGCCAGGGAGCAGCATGCAATGCTGATGGCAGAGAGGAAGGGACTAAGGGACTGCTCTGATACTACAGAGACAACAAGGGACGCGGACATGTGATCCTGGCCTCAAACACCCAGCTCAGCTCCCTTCCCAGCAGGACACGGACAAGGAGAGACACCTTCGTGGCAGGTTTGCAGGTGCCGTGCCCAGACACCAAGTGCCAAGCCCTGTCTCTGGAGCTGGTACTCCCAGTACCGGCCTGGCAGTCGGCAAGACTCATTTATCAATACGTGGGATTGTTTTCTCCCACTAACTGGTTTTTCCAGTCGTCTTCTATGTAATCTGTTGCAAAATAGTCCCCTACAGGTACCAACGGACACCAAGAGAAAGGCCGAGGCTCTGCCAGTGCCGCAGCCCTGGCGCAGGAGGGATGTACGCGTGCACATCTGCGTGTGCAAAGCTGAGCTGCCTTCTTGCAGACGCAATTCTGGAATCGCTCGCAGAAGGCACCATGGGGCATGTACTGTGTGTTCAACCTCAGCCGGTGCCTAAAAGCTCAGCTCTGGGGTGAGCCTGTGGCCCAGATGGTGCTGGGGGGGTTAGCTGTGGAGAGTGGATGCAGGTCCACCCTGTGTGCACATCCCCGCCTCCTCCAGCGCTCACCCAAAGGCAATTTCAGAGGCTTTTCCAAGGAACAGACTGGCATAAACAGGCAGCGGCTTGAGCTGATAGCTGCTGTCACAGTGACAGCCCGGAGCTGGCAGTGCGCCAGGCTGCTGAGCCTCGCTGTCCGCTCTTCTGAAGAGAGGCTAGATTAATTAAAACAAGCCGCCATTCCCCCTCAAGACCTCCTCAGCATCCTCTACCTCCGAGCTGGGAAGGGCCAGCCGGGCATGGGCGGAAGTGAGAAACACCATCCCTGCCTCCTACTCCATGGGCTGGGGGCTCCTCCAGTTTGAGAATAAAGGTTCCCCTTTGGGAAACAGAGATGCAATTGCAAATCAGACCATATAAATATATATATACACACACACACACATATTGTGTTATGGATTGGTCCTGAATGCATCCCAAAGGGTCCCCTTTAAAGGCAGCTGGGGCAGAAGTCGACTTGTTGAGCATCAGGGAACACCTCAACTCCCCACCTCCTCGTCCTGGAGAGGCTGCAGGGATACACAGACACAAGAAGACTCCAGCGCCTTTGGGTGCAAAGCCCAAAGCGCCCATGCTGGTGCAGAAGAACTAGGAACCAGGCTATAGGGCACTTTCAGTCTTCATCCGTTGTTGACTTTTGGCTCAGATTCAAGACCAAGTTACTGCTTGTTAGTCTGGGTCAGCCAAGCAGGAGCAGCAGTCTGTGGCTTTGCTAGGCTGGCAGCGGGCAAGAGGTAACCAGTCCCACAGAGCCTTTTTCTGATGAATAAGGCCACCTCGTTTCCCTGTGCCGTGGGCTCCAGGTGGAGAGCATTGCCATGGATCAGCTACCTCCCTCTTCTCCCAGCCCCTCTCAGTGCCTTCTGACAACTTGACCCAGTCTGGTTTGCAAATGAAGCTGTTTTGGGCTTGTTTTCCCATGGATATAAGGCATCTAGGAACTACATCCCCAAATCCATAGGAAACCAGGCTCAGGCAAGACCCACAAGACACGTGCCCATGTAAACCAGCCACGATGCTGCAGCTCTCCCATCCTAAGCACAGTGCTTTCTCATGGCAGCATCTGGACGGTGCAAACTCACGCCTGGTAATAAGTAACAGGGAGCAGAGAACAGGATGGGGAGGACAGGGAGACCAGGACAGGGAGTCTTTGCTCTCCCCACCTGGTTCCTGGCACAGCGATCACAGTGTTCCCAGCCCTGGCACAGGGATGGAGGCAGCTGGAAGTGATCCGTGCAGAGGCAGCTAAGCCCAACCCAAAGCAACCCCCAGGGCTCCAACACTTACACTTTCTCCTTACACCAGAACCTATTGACCACAAAAGCGATGGCCACCAGGACTAGAAACACAACCACTGCGATGACACCCTGTGACCATGGCTGGAGACTGCCCTTGGCTGCAGGAAAAAAAAAGAGGACACGTGTTAGAAATACATCCTCAGGCTTTATCTGCCGAGCTTGTCCTGTCCAGCTTCAGCAACATCCAGCCAAGAGCCCAATCCTGCAAAGCCAAGCAGAGCATGTTACTGTTAATCCAGGCAGGCTTACTTGGGTGACAGCAATGAAATAAAGTGCAAATAACAGCAGTTTTGCTGGCCTTTGCATGTGGAGCGTGGTGCCTTGCAGCTTTGGGGCCCCATGTATACATACATATATGTACACAGTGGGGCACAGATGACTCTGGGATGAGGGAACAAAGGGCTGGGGGACATGGAGGGAGGGAGGGAAGATATCTGCCCAAAGTGTCAGGGGAAAGAAGGCAGAGGGGTTTCAGCAAACTGTTTATTCTCCATCTCCAGATGCCACAGACATTGTTCCTGGGTTATTTTCCAAATACTGACCGGTAAAATAAGGACCCCGCTACAGGGACGGTGTAAAATTCAATTGTCTCTCTCAAAGCAAACAGTTGCCAGCATGGATTTTGGTAAAATGCACCATTCAATAAGTTTCCAGAGCAGCAAACTGATTTATGATGGGAAATAGGAGGCTGAAGCATTCAGAGCAACAGCCTCCAGCGCAAAGGCCAAGTGAGGCTGGCGGAGGCCCAGGGGGCAGCGGGGGGCTGTGGTGGGCGGCTGGGAGCCGGCCATGGCATCCCCAGCCCCCTGGGGTGGGACAGACTCACAGGTTTGTTTTTCTGTAGCCAGAGCTAAGCAGTGATCCAGCCACACGTGGGAAGGCTGCAAGACATATTCCTGGATACGGGAGGAACTCAAGGGTAGGGTGATGAGAAGAGGAAATCTTGTCCCAGTCCTTGCTGGGACGGCTGCTCCTTGCCTCCCACTGGCATTTGGGCAACGAATGTCTCAGACATAGTCAAACCCATCTTTAAGTGTTGTCACATCGGCACCAAAAGCAGCCCTTGTCCACCCAGACACATCTCTGGGATTTAATTGCTGTTTATTCGGGCACGGCTTTTCTTCTTTCCACTGATTGAAACTCCAACCTTTGCACATAAATGAGGTCCCTCTGTGCGGGCAGATGGGGCAGGTGGAGGATGCTACCCGCCAGCCCCAGCATCAGCCTCGGACCACTTGAGCCCAGCCTCTGCCATCAGCACCCATGAGGCCGAGCTGCCCCAGGATGGGTGCATCAGCACTTCAACCTATCTCGGGAGCTTTACACTAGCCTGAACACTTCTTCTGTCTCACGGGAGACAAATCTCTGCTATAAACATCAAATAATCTTTACTGGCGGCAATAAATGTGGGCTGTGTGCTCTACACGTGCAAACTTTCATCCACAGCCAGCTCCATGCTGGTTCTGCTGCTGACAGTCCTCATCTCCTTCCTCTGGTTTTGGGGAGGGGCACTGTCCTTTGGGAAGACCCCCAGCTCCTTAAGTACTTACTGCAAGAGGCTTTTATTTAAAAAAAAAAAAAAAACAAAACCAAAAAAAAAACACCACACAAAACAAAGCTTTTTTCCTCTTGGAAGTGAGATCAGCCTGGTCGGTTGACTCACCGCCTGTGCCAGTCCGAAAAGTGGTGGCATCCCCGGGCAAGTGTCTGCGAGAGGACCCCCAAACAGGGTCCTTCAACCTCCCCGCAGAGACATTTGATGTGTTTACTGCAAGGTCCCGTGGCCAAAAACTTAAGCGGGAGGAATTCAGGCAGAAATTCACTGTGTTTTGGCTGAAATCCCATTGTATCAGCAGGCTGCTGGTGGCAGTACCAGGGAGGAAGAACAGGGTTTGGTCCCCTCCTGCCCTACCTAAGGGACAGGGATGCTCCAGCCCCTGCCACCCACCACCCCCACAGGTGCAGCCCCGAACACACCTATTGCCTCCAGGCTGAGCTTTTGCCCACTTTATTTCCTCCCTTGCTCTGCCCTTGGCTGTTATCTCAGCCACATTTACTTATTAGTTGTATTTTTATTTTTCCAAAACAGGGTTTCCAGCCTAAGCCTAGGAGGGGGTGGTCAGGTCCAGCCCTCTGAGAGATTTCTGCTGGGGTTAAGGGAGTTCAAGGTCAATCAGGGAATGAAGTCAGTGATGACTAAAATTGTCAAATTTGCATCTCGTGATCTTCAAGGAAAGGAGATGAGAATATAGGTAGTAGGAAATCTCCTTCGAGGAGCTGTGCTCAGAAGGTACTGTCTGTTTTCGCAAGTGAAACCTCACTCAGATGGCTGTTTCCACCAGATTTCAGAGCATCCAAAGCCAAAAGGAAAAATACCAAACCAAAATCAAGCAGTTCTGGCTTTGAGAGATCATGTAGACCCTGGCTGCAAGGGGAGATGAAGATGGCAGTGGGAAATAGCAAATGCCTCCGCTTCGGGCTGAAATACCCATGTGGGTGAGAGGAACTCTACGTGGGCATAAGAAAGGAGGAATGGGAACCAGGAGGAGACAAAAGCTTGATAGCATCTTCTCGGGGAGCGAGTATGCTGATCACAGCCCTGGGAGGCACTGCCTGACTGGAGGCCCCCCACCAGAGCACACCTTGCTGCCCTGCCACGAGGGATGGCCGAAAGGATGAGTCTCACCTGTGGAAACGAGACCATGTTCCTGGAAAAATGCTTTACCAAGGATATCCCTCCTGGGACAGCCTGTCCCTCGGGCTCTGCCACCTCCTTTCTGTTTTGCCCCACAGCAATGATGTGTTTTTCTCTCCCAAACAAGATCTTCTAAGCCAAACTAAGCCATGCGCGATCTGCAACCCTGGCAGACATGTGTCCACATATCTGCAGCTACAAATGAGACCAAGGAAAGTGCCGATGCCAATATAAGCCCTTGCACGTGTTGTAACTCCATTTCCATACTCAAAGGCTAGTTTGAAGACACAGATCTGCTTTTTGATACAACTTCCCTGAGTGCTTGGAAAGCATCAACTGGCCCCTGTCTTTTCCACTCTCTGAGGAAGCTGTGCCAGGCTCTGAATCCTCATTAAAGGCTTTTTTTTTTTTTTTAAGTCTTTCCAGGCTACAGCAAAACTTTTAATCCTGCTGACAGTGGAGACCCCAGACTGTTAAATCCTCTGCAAGTTGGTAAACAAATACAGGAAGGTCAGGGATGGGGCATCAGAAGGAGAAAGGGGGAGGGAATTTTCCAGGACTTCGGCAGCATCAGATGAGTTTAATTACTCCTCATTATTTCTAGCATTAGACAAATCCTTCCATGAATTTCCTAAAAATGACGCCTTAGCCATAGGAATTTTCTCTATTAAGTCTTCAGGAAGGGAACAGGAGGGCAATTTGCAGAAGAAAATAGTTCCTCCCTCACCTCGGCAATGATCAAAATTACAGATTAACAGGAAAACCTGCGAGCTCCAGGAGCAACCCAGTGCAACGCTTGCCCAGGGACAAGAGTGAGAAGAAAGAAAGAAAGAAAGAAAGAAAAAAATAGCGTTAAGAAAACAGATTACTCATCTCAGTGCACAGTCCTGCCAGAGGTAAATCAGAGCGGCTTTATCTCCATGTAAGCAGGTAAGATAAACCTCGGACGGCAGTTTCAGCCTTCGGCAAAACAGGTAGAAAGTCTCCGTGCCCCAGCTCCGGTAAGACCTCCCAACCCACCAGGCACCCACCCGTCCCTATCGCCTGCTGATGTGAAGTTGGACCTAAAGTTTAGGCAGGAACGGGGATGTTTTTTCTTTTCCCAAGAGGTTCTTTCACAACTATCCCTTGTCCCCAGAGCCACCCCAGCGAGCAGCTCCCACCTACCCGTGGCTCGGCACACCTTCCGGCCTTCCCCCTGCCTCAGTTTCCCCAGGAGGTCAGGCAGCTGCCTGCACTTACCTTCCTGGCAGCAGGCAGGCTCCAGCACCAGGAGCAGCCCTAGGAGGAGGAGGAGGAGGCAACGGGCAGGCATGGCGGCAGGCAGGACCATGGGTTCTCAGGGCGAGGAGAAGCAGCCGACCACAGCCCCTCCTCGCAGGGTGCTGCGCTTGGGCACGTCGCCTTCCCACAGGAATGAGTGCTTGGTCAATTATCAAACGCATTAACGAGGGAGGCTGATGCTCCCACCTGGTTATTCAAATCCTGCTGCGGGAAGGGGTGGAAGGAGGTGCCTCTTTCTTTCTCCTATGGAGGCTGACGGGGAACTTGGGGCACGGTGACTTGCACCTGACAGTCCCCTTAGGGTGTGGAAGGGGACTCAGGCACAAAATATTTGCATCAGCCCAGGAGGAAGAAACAACGCCCAGATGGGTAAATCTCTCTTCTAGCGCACTTGGGGAAGGTGGCTGAACAGGACCTGGGTGTCCCCCAAGTCCCCCTCCCCGCAGCAGGAGATCCGGAGGGTCCAGCGATGCCCCAGCTCTGACATCCCTTCCCACCCCACTGGACCTTGGGTCCTGGGGATGCAAGGAGCTGCCTGGCATGGCCCCCACTTTCTTCCTTGCTCTTTTCCTTTCAGTAAGTGTCATTAACAACCCGGCAAAACACATTTGTGGCTTAAAAACATCCCTTTAATAAAACAGATCGATGCCAAGTAGTGCCTCCCACGACTTGTTTAATGAAAGACCTTTAAACAGTGCAAACACTTGTTTATTTTATTGAGCCTTCAGGGCCATTTCCAAAATTTCTTTGACACCAGAAGAGGTAGAAACACACAAAGACCTTTAGCAGATAGCAAGGCTGGCCCTTCACATCAGCTGCACAGATGCTGCAGGACAGGGAAGGTTGCAGGTCCTGAGTTAAGCAGCTTCCCAGCCCAATCCAGGTTTGGACAGCTGACAAACCCACCCTGCAGGAAGAATAAAAGCTATTTGGCTTCATGGATGCGCAACTTCAGTTACTCCTGAAGGAAATTTTTTAATTGTAAGCCAGTGGTTTTGTTCTCACTCTTCTCATGGTGCATTGTAGCATCTCTGTAAGCCCAGCCCTGCAGGGCCGCTGAGCACCCCTCTTGGCAGCACCTGAGCTCCCAGCCTTCGGGTCTGGTGGTCCCCCCCACAGGGACTACACCTGGGTGCCAGGTCCCCACGTGGGCACCCACAAGGAACCCACACTTGGTGATGTGCAGAACCCTTGGGACTACATACCCACCAGTGCAGGACTGCCCTCCTTCATCCTTCCTCTTTCCCCTGGATGTAGAATAATGTCATTTATCCTGAAAACAAGCTGGAGCTGACTTGAGCTGTACAAGACTGAAGGCCAGTTCCTGTCTCTCTCCCAGATTCTTTTCCATGGCCAAATCCCCACCTGCAACGTGGGATAATCCCCTTTCCAACCCTCTAGTTTTTGCTTATGAATTCCACAGGGCAGGGGCTCTCCTGTTGCACCCGGCAAGGAAGTGGCACGACAGGGACCTGCCCATAACAAGGGCCTGTAAAAGCAATCTAGTCCTGTTACAGAGGAAAAGGAATGGCTTGCAAAGAAACAAAAATGAGAATGAACTTTGGCTTCCCCATAACTTGCTTCCATGTTATCTATCCGGGAAAGCATGCAGAGCTTGCGTGCTTTGCTGCCTGCTTGTTGCTTGTCTCTTATCAAAACCTCAGGAAAAAACCTAGCTGTTTAGAGCAGAAGGCTTTATCAGCAGATCAGAGACCTAGAGAAGCCAGTCCTGCTCCTGCCCTTGGAAAAATCAAGGTCTGAGACCTCTCTCTGCTACTACCATCCGCCCCCCAGCCATGCCTGGGGCTGTGGCGTGTCGCTCGGGGTTCTTTCTGGTCTTCCTCCACACCTACTCCAGGTTGTCTTCTCAGCCCAGGGCTCTGCCCAGCCCAGCTCCAGGGATCTGGGGCTGATTTGCCAAGGACAGGGATGTCTCAAGGATCTACTTGTATCCCGTGGTGTGTTTGGGGGGACAGGACGTGACAGACCAGACCCCGAGATGAAGGCAGGGTTGCTGTGCCTTCCAGACAGGGGTGTTGCTCTTGGCTCCCTCCTGAAGAGCAAAAACCACTTTACCATTGCACATTCCCACATTTATACGCAATTTAAGGAATTGTAATTATTTAATTGTTTTGGGCTTGCTGACGAGGCTAGAGGATCGCTCCTTTGCTTATCTCAAAGCACCCCTGCACTCCAATGCATCTTCTTTTGCCCACGGCAGCTATTAGGAAGGTATGTGCTCTTGTGTCCCAAAGCTCCTGTGGCACCTGCTTGGTTGCATATCCCTGGGTCTGGCCTGGGGGGATGAGAAATAACAAGTCACTGTAATGGTAGCAGCCCTGTTGCAGGGGCAAAGTGCAAAGTTTCAGCAAATAATTTGCCAGCCAGCTTCTCCTTTTGTCATTCTGGCCGTGGCTTGGGACTCGCGGAGATGAGAAGCTATGTGTTTCTGCTGCAGCACACTGGAAATCTTGCTGCCTCTCTCATTTAAGCCTTCAGCATCACCCAGCCGTGGTGATTCAAAGCCCTACAGGTCCATTTTACAGGTGAGGGAAACTGAGGCACAGAAGGGCAAATCACCTTGGCAGCATTTAGTCAAACTCAAGCAGATCTGGAGTCAGCTCAGTTCCCTCCTAGGGACCCATGTGAGCAGTTGCCTGTACAACAGGTCTTGCACAAAGCGGGTCTTGGAATTTCAGGATTTAAGCCGATATCCTCCAAAATTTGACATTTTTTTGCCCTAGGAAATATGTCAATTTAGGCATAATTAACATATGCTCAAGGCAACATTCCTGAGCCTAAAATGTGTTTCTGGGTCATACGGCTCAGAGCACAGATGTCAATTCCTCTTTGAAAAATGTTGTGGGGCTCTGTGTTTTAATGGAGGTTATTTTTCTTTCTCTTTCACTTCCTTCCTTCCTTCCTTCCTTCCTTCCTCCTCTCCATTTCCTCCCCCTCTCTCAGAAAGAGCCATAAAAATAAAGAAAATAGACGAGAGCAAGCCTGAACATCCCCTAAAGAAGAGATTGTATTTTTCCTTGAAAAAAAAAGTAATGATGAATTTGTTATGTTTCAATAGCTGCTTGAAAAAGAAAAGGAAAAAAAACCCCACAAACCCAACATTTAATTACTTGGGTTTTTTGACGTTTGCCATCAAACCCAAATATTCCTTACTTACCCCAGAATTTTTTCATCTCCCTTCAACACTGACTTTCAAATCTTGCCTAGGATGGATGCTGTCAAGGGAGAGCCAGAAGCTACAACCTTTGTATTTTCTTGGCCTGGTGTGCCAATATGAATAAATGGCAGCAGAAAAAAGCAGACCCTGCTCAGGATTCTTGTCCATCACAGCTCTGTATCCCACTTCCCTTCTTTAGAAATGTCTTTAAACAGTAATATATTTTCTTATTTATGTGCTGATGAAAACCCTGATGTCAATGGTGTGGCAATGGGGCATCGCCCCACACCGGCCTCATCCTCCCCCCACCAGCCCAGGGTTCAGCTGGGCCGTTTGCTCCCCTCCTGCATACACACACACCGGGCCTAAACACCCCCCCACACACACACATCTTTGCATTTTATTATTTGCTCCCCTCCTGCATACACACACACCAGGCCTAAACACCCCACACACACACATCTTTGCATTTTATTTCACATTTTATTAGACCATTCATGAGTCCCTCAGGTCTGATGCTAGTTGTGAGCGTTGAATAAGCAGCAGGGAGAAGGGGGTGGCATGGTGGTGGCCGTAATCCCTCCTCATTTGGGGAGCATGTGGATTTTCCACTTCTTTCCCAGGCAGCCTGGATGCTCCATTGGGGTCAGCCAAGACTGCTCCTGGCAGGACACTCGCCAGGAGCTGCTACCCAGCAGCTGTCTGAGATAGGGCCCAGAGATGGCACCAGCACCAGGCACCAGGTACACCCTTCATTTTCTCTTGAGGTCTGCTCAGTAGCACCATCGTGGCCCCTGTGTATTTCATGGGACCCTCTCTATGACGGTTTTTACCCCGGTTGATTTTTGGCATAGATCTCTGGGCAGTGTTCATGCTGGCCACTGCCTGTGCTGGGGTCTGACGCTGCTGCTCCGTACATCTAAGGGCAGCAATGGGCTCTCTTCTCTATCCAGCTGCCTGTTTGCACACAGCTGCCAGGATTTGTCCTTTTTGAGCTCCCTGCTCCTCTGCCCCTGGGGTCAATAGCTGCCAGGGGTCTGACACCACGTTCACATCAGCCTCATATCCCACAACCCTGGAGAATTAGTCTGAGAAAACACCTACCTGATCTGTCCCACCTTGCCCGGAGCTGGGAGGAATCAAACTAAAAATCCCTGAAACAAGAACAAAATCCACCTGCCTCTAGTCTGCTTGATTGCTGGGGGATGAGCTTGCATCCACGATTCCCCCTCGGCTTTCCCATCTGTTCAGAGGACATATTGCACCCCTAATTATCTCTGAGCACAGGGGAAAGTGCCGCTGCATTGCTGGAGTGGCAGATAGCCGGGATCCCAATACGTGATGCTCAGAAAGGGAGAAGGGAGCTGACTTCGCTCTGGATATTCCCTCCTGCCCAGCGATATCAAATGGAATGAATAATTTACTATCCGATCATCTCTAATCTTCGTCCCATAAAATCAGCAGCAAGCTGGGAGGGTTTTTGAAGCCTCCAGCTGCATTTGCTGATAAGACATGAGGCAGAAAAGATTGGAAGCCCATAAAAATGATAATCTCAGGCTTCAGTGTAACTTGGTGGAAGGGTTTTCTTCTGTCCTTTCATTAAGGATGGATTTAATGATCTTCCTTAAATAACAACAAGCCTTCTCACTAGGAATCTCCCACCCGAAAACTGATTGCACCGTCATTAGGAAATAGGAGACCAAGAAGCCAGAAAAAAATAGCTGATCCACAGCTTAGATTGCATCATCATTAGGAAATAGGAGGCTAAGAACCAGAAAAAAATAGCTGGACTACAGCTTAGTACGAGGACCAAGGCCCTGCAGAGCGAATGGCACCTGCCTTTATGGGGTGGGAGGAAAGGAGGGGATTGGAAGTAATTTCTGAACACAGAGAGAAGCTTTAGGCACTGGGGCTCTGCCTGGGAGAGTTGGGCACCGGCACTGTGCCAAGCTGCTGGCCACAAGCCTGACTATGAGCCTGACTGCGGAGCAAAGCCCCATGCTCCTCATCCTGCACCTCCTCAATGTGAAGAGAAACATCGTGTCTCACTTCAGTCTGGCTTGGTACAGCATCCTCCTCTCTGGTCCCAAATGCGATGAGTGTGGCTATTGCCTGGGAGAAGAAAGGAAAGGAAAAAACCCAACTCATCAACCATTTCCACGTGAATTTCAACCAAGATGGCCAAGAGGAGGAGAAGGAAAGAGTTGGCTGGCTTGGTGGGGGTGGATAGTTTCAGGAAATAATTATCCCAGATGCCAGAATAGGAGAAAATTAAAAGTGTAAACTATAATCAGACATTAAGTTGCTTTTCTTCTGCTAATTGAAATAATGTTTTCTCTGCTACCCACAACTCTACCCCTTTTAGATGCTAATCCCTATCAAACATGGACTTACAATTACAAATTCATAGGCATCTTTCCCAGGAGCAGAAATTGCTTTGCCCCATAACCTCTAAGATGAGGTCTTAATAGGAATTCATGAGCAGTTGCTAGTAAAGCTTCATTAGCTGGAGAGAATAGACAAGGGCAAGTTGCAGTGCTCCCTAACCACTCTAGGGAAAAATTAATTTAAATTACTTTGTAAAGTAACAAGGCCAGATAATGTGTTTCCTTCTTGGATTATTGTTTTCCGACACCCTAATGTGCTCGTAGATTAGGTTGCTTCACTTGTCTTGATGGTGGTCCATGCTAAGTTGTGGGTTGTGGAGAGCAGAAGCCTTTGGAAGGGGAAACACTGACCCCTTGGGCCAGAGCTGGATGGAGACGGGGTGAGGATCTGGCTGTTTCTCACCAGGTTGGGTTGCTCAAAGCTTGTTGGGAAGGTAGGTAGCAGCCACCTCCGGCACAACTTCAAGACAGCCTAGAAGACAAACCTGGCTATTGAAGGTGACACTTCAGTGTTTCCCTGGTTGAAAACCCGTCCAAGCCAGTGGAAGGAGTCTTGCTGATTCAGGGCAGCTCTAGATTTCTTTCCTGGAGGCCAGATCCTGAGCAATGCTGAGCCTCCTGCTCCCAAGGGCTGCACCAGTGTGGCAAACCTCTTCCAGAAGCCACCATCCCTCAGCAAATGTACCGGCACGGCGCTGATTCCCAACCGGCTAAAACCTAAAATGCACTAAAATATGCAAAAAACCAAGCCTGCACCCCCAAGATGGAGGAGCTGTGATTTCACACACCCCCTCCAGCCCTTGTCGAGCCTCACCAAAAGAACTATAATTCTCTGCCCCTGGCACCGGGCTGGATACTCTTCGTGCTGGGTTTGCAATTTGGTGTGGTTTTATGGAGCTTTGCAGCGAGCCAAGAGAGGGGCCGCGGGAAGATGCAGTGATAAGGGCTTGGCAGAGGGGCTGCAACTCTTCCCAGCACCCTGGGCTCACAGCCAGGCTTCGGTGGGCACTGCCAGGGTCTGGCGTTATTAACCTGAGACTTGTCACACAGAATGGGCCTGTCTGGCTAAATCCTTGGGGGACAGGAGCATCATTCAACCAAGAGACAAAGAGTTCAAAGGGCCTTTCGGCAGCAAACAGCACTGATCATCTCAGTTGATTAAATAGGTTCCCAACTGATCCGGGAGTCCTAGGAGACCGAACTGAAGCTGGGAAGATTTATGAGGAGCTACCTGAATTAGAGGGAATATATTGGTTTTATTCCCGGCTTCTGAAGGGAATCGCTGGGGTTTTGGCAGAGCAAAGATAGGGCTGGTGAGAGAGGCATTGAGACAGAAGGGTAGATAGGTAGGTAGAGGGATGGAGGGACAGACTCCCAACCCATCTAATCATTTTCTTGTCTCCACTTACTTCGGGGAAGATAAAAACCCACGGCACCCAGACCTACCTTCTGTCATTCTCCCATTCAAAACTGCAACACTTATTATAATTATAAT